>NC_072739.1:71567427-71666514 GCF_026930045.1 Uloborus diversus | reverse complement strand
TAAACTAGGAGGTGGTGATAGAAGAGCCGGAGTAGTTAGACAGGGACTACAACAAGCTTATCACCTAAAAACTCACAAATAAAATCATATGACTTATGAAACTACGGAGCGGTCAGAAGAGTGGCCCGAAAGTGAGAGCCCCCCTCACCCCATCGCTTTTCGCATTATTTTCAAAATTATGTCAGTTATGTTGGAATGTTTCTTATACACAATTACCTTGAAGACTTAAAAGCACATAAACTTCAGTAGAACACTATCCCCATGTCGTAACACAGGTGAGTTATTTGCCATGTTCTCTCAGAGTGTTTCGCAAGGTTTTGGATATTCGGAGATGCTTCCCGCAAAGCATCTGAGAGAACATGGCGCACACTTCAGCTGTATTTTACGGCAGGGCTTGTGGCTAGGTGGGCACCCACGGAAGGTTCATGGCACAGAATGCGCAATCGACATTTGGGGGGAATGTGTTTTAAAGGGTAGTTTTTACTTTTGGGGGGGAGGGATTTTCGCGATATTTAGGGGGTGCACCCTTGCTCTTAGGGTGGTGGATTGGACACCCCTGGTTACGACATAGATGGCGCTTGTGTTCTACTGATGCTTATGACTCTTAAGACTTAGAGGTAACTGATATAATGTTCAAAAGGGGGTAACGATAGGATTTTCGAACCATTCTGTATATTACGCACCACGCGAGACTCCTCGATTAAACTTTTCTTTTCAACTTATGTTCCTGATTTTAAGTCTCATCAGTAAATAGGTTAAAATTCATTCCCTTCGCATCTGCAGCAAGACCTCAATATAGTAGTGCGCTTAATCCAATGCAATCCATCATCTCGATAGCTCGAATATTCCTTTATCTCTAAGTTTTTATTGAGTCTCCAGCTTTTGAGAAGACTGGAAACTTTTTTTAACTCCAAAGCTTCAACCAGTCCCATAGGCTTCGAGAGTTGATTGTATTACACAGGTTTCAGTTTACATACCTACACATTTTCATGAATGTATGAAAATTCCAGTGAGTTACAAAGCAGACCCTAGGATGCCGGCCCCCGCGTTTAAAGAACTAATAATATGTGCCTCCCCTCTAGAGATTTTTTTTTTTTTCACATTTTTTGACTAATAATTAACGTTGGCGTAATAAACGCATCTGTACACGAGAAAAAGTAAAATATTAATCAAAATGCAAATAAATTTTACTGTGCAAAACTTTGGCTTGTCTAGGTTTTGTTTAGGCAGGAGCTGAGGTCATAAGATGTTTTTATTGTGTCAGCAACCTTAATTAAAGCATCTATTATTACACATGAGCACACACTTCAGGAGAAAAGCGTTATGTTAGCGAATAGAAAGAATTTAGAATTCGAAAATACAGTCGCAAAAGTGTGACATTCACGAGGGAAAAGCGGGAGGCTCCCCCCCAGAAAATTATTTAAATTGTAGTTCTAAAAATGCAGATCATACGATCTCTGAGTGGTAGAAGTTCATGGACTTCTATGAAGGGTTCTAGCACGGGGACTCTTCCTCTTCCTTGGAAGTTTTTCGAAATTGAAGTCCTAAAAATGAAGTTTTAGATACTCTAACTTTTTAAAATTAAACTAATAAAAACGCAATTGTTGGACATTTTTGATGAAGTAGAGAGAAAGAGACAGATTCAAGACTCTTCCAGGAACTTTTTTTCATTGAGATCTAAAAGCGCTACTAAAGGACATTTAGAAAACTTGAGGAGATTCATTTGGGTTTAGAGACTCTCTCACGGAAAGTTTTCGAAATTGAAATTCTAAACAGGAAATTTTAGACGAGCTTGAATGATTTATGCGGAGACAGGATTGGGAGTACTACACCGAAATGTTTCGAAATTAAGTCCAAAAACACAGTTGTAGGTTTATCTTTAATGTCGAAAGGAAATGTTTGAAGTTTTTGCTCCTGACTTTTTTTTTTTTGAAATTAAAGTCCTAAAAACAAATTTTAATCTTTATGTAGAGGGCGATGGTAGGCACAAATCTGGAATTTGTTCAAAATTGAAGCCCTAAAAACGCAATTGAAACCTACTTAAAGTTAGAAAGGGGACTGTATGGGATTCGGAATTTTTCCCCTAATAATTTCAAATTTATCTTAAAAACGTAATTGCATTTCATTTTTGATGACATTAGGGGGAGGGGGTAAGGGTATGGATACTCTCGCACAGAATTTTTTTGGCCCCCTGCTCGCTAACCCCCAATTGCCACCTGTGAAGGCTCAATGCTGCCTGCGTTGAGACAATTGATGATTTTAATGTTTTTAACCACTGGATGTCCGGCCCCTTAAGGTTTAGAGCGGTGAGACAGGGCGGAATGGTTTTGGATGTCCTGTATCCAACAGTACCAGTATTGATATAGTACATTGTCAGTCCGGAGGAGATATAGTTACTGACACAGACGTGCACAGGTTTTACTAGGTCAAAATTTGTAACAAGCAACAAAAATAAGCTAGTTTTTGCTATTTCATGCTTTGTCTGCCAGATATTCCTGCTATGACATGCTTTTTTTTAATGCTAGCCAAATGGCAAGCTATGTACAAGCATATTATGCTTATTTGCTGTTATATGCTTTTTTATGCTAGCTAGCATTGATTGCTATGCAGCTTGCTTGCAGAGTAATAGCATGGCAAGCTATGTCCAATAGGTTGCCCCCTCCCCACCCCAAAAAAAATTTATAATAATAATTAAAAAAAACTAAAGTCGATTTTTCAAGTTGCACTTTCTTATATTTTTTCTTTTAGGTTAAAACCAGTGGTTGGAAAAACTACATTTTTTTTGTAGCGAACTACAACTACAACTACTTTAACACAAATGTAGTTAACTACAACTACAACTACTTTTTTCAAAATGTAACAACTACAAACTACTTTTGAAATGTAGTCGCTACTTCGCTACTTTTCAAAAAATAAATAAATAACATACACATAATACACACCGTTTGCGGATTGAATAAAAAAAATGTTGAGATTGATATATTGGTTCATTTGAACATGGAATATTGCTATAAATTATCTATTCTTTCTTTCCTTAACTGAAACGATTCGTCAATTCAAACATTGTATACCATTTGCAAATATTCCCTGCAAGAAAGGACTTAAATGTGGAAGGAATTCAACTTTCAAATTTTTGATCCTTTCCTGACAGTAAATAGTATTTCATTCAAGAAGTGTAACTCGGCTACTTGAAATTGAGATAAATCTAGTCATAATTTGATTTAAATTTTACATAGACATACATATACATAAAATTTATTTAGATGATGAAAAGCATCATCTTTTAAACAAAAGAGAAGAACTTTAATTTTCATTATATGAGTTAATTTTAGAAGAACTTATATTTCGTAGGAATTAATTGCTTTTGAGCTTCAAGCTACGGTTCCGGACCTGGACACATCTCTTTTCTAATGCCCCTGACAAAATAAAATAACGAATTTTTCAATTTTACCGAATAATCTCAAAAACTCAGAACATTTAATAATTGACTTTTAATATGTTAATAAATGAACACCCAATCAGTAAAAAAGAAAAAAAAAAGAAATATGAAAAATACCCCAAACGGTTCTACTAATTATCCGAAACATGTAACATAACTAAAAACTTACTTTACTTCAATGTGCATTTTTTAGCAACAGTGGACTCGGGCTACAACGCAATTCAACTAACACGAAATGTCTATATAGCGAGTTTTACTCGAGAAATGAATTTTGCAGCTCACGCGATTTCCTCACCCGCTATACGAAAATTTTTGGAGCAGAAGCGCAGGGTTTATATCACCCTCTTTCTTGGGTACTAAATATTAGTTTCGTGAATGGAATTTCCCTTTGGCATCACTGAAAGCCAAAATTCCCCGCACCGTAGAGTCGAAACATCAGATTGCTAACGTACAAATCGCCGCTCCGCATTTTTTTTTTTCGAAATATTAAGTTGATGAAACATAATTTCACATAAGCGGGCTGTTTATCTAAAGTTAGAAATGTATCCCTCGCGTAAGTTGAGGTTCGACTGCATGTGCAAATGGCATTGATACCGAAAGCTTTTTGCTTAATGGGCAAAGTTTGCATGAAACGGAATAAATTCGTTTTTTTCTTTCTAAGCCATGCTCTACTCAAGGGGAATATTGGGAAAATGTTAAAGTTTCTATGCCAAACAAACTAATGGCGTCAAACAGATACAACGTATGGCGTCAAACAGATACTACGTATGGCGTCAAAATAATATATCAGAGGTCAGCTCATATTTTTCAAAATTACGAATCTCATTGGTGCAAGTTTTACTCGCGTAATAATTGCACCAGTCAGATTCGTTTGAAAACGCGTTTTTTTTTTTTTTAACTTTATTCAAAAGTAATTTCCAGAAATCGCTACAAACTACTTTTTTTTTTTAGCGAACTACTCGCTACTCTACTTTTTTTTAAAAGTAGTGCGCTACACTACAAACTACTAAAAAATGTAGCTACTACAGTAGCGTCGTTACTTGTAGCGCGCTACTTCCAACCACTGGTTAAAACAATTATAAAAAAAAAATCATATAATTTGAACAACGGTATCCCATGCCGACTTGCTCCCGAAAGTGTTAACCAGCACTGTGTATTAGACCGAATCGGAATTTTCTTTTTCGGAAGTTCGAAACCTATGTTGATAAAACGTTGACTGTATAGCCCTACATGTAGCACAAAAATATTTATCCAAATCAAAAAATATTTACGTGCCCAGCAGAAAGCCTAAAATTTGTGATTTTCTTTAAAAATGATTATATATATATATATATTAATGTAAGGTAAATTTTAAAAAGTTATCAAGCTGGAAAATAGAAGCAGCAGAGTCGACAATTAGCGTTAAATAGCAATTTTTTCTCTCTTGCAATACTTAAGTCTCCCACATGGTATTAAAAATATGTATTTTTTCAACTTTAAGTTATTCTTCATTTTAAATATATTATTTTTTTAGCAATCACGATTGCTTATTGCTTTTATTTGACTGTTTTTTTTGTTTGTTTTTTTTTGACGTCCTATCATTTTATTTTCCCACCGCCACCCTCCGCACCATCACCGTCGACCGGCTCCTCACGATGCTGCTTCTATAGCGAAAGCAGTCTCCAGGTTGCATCCATGTCCTACACACACCCGCATACATACACAACTAATCACACACACGCACACATACACACACAAATACATACACCTACACACAAACACACATACCCCTACACACAAACACACACGCCTACCTGCACACACTCGTGATTGCAAACAAACATAATTTAAATTCAAGATGTCAAAATTCAAATTAATTTTTCTTCTTTTTTTGTTTACCATTCATTTGGAAATGTTGATTTGAAAAGGTGCTTGATAATAATTTGATACTTTATTTAAATGTAGGAGAAAAGGGGGCACATGTGAACACTGTATGTGTTCCAATCTCATCTCTTATGTGGTCCCTTAAAATTTAGAATTCTAATATCTCCTTGAGTTTTAGTAGCACAAATGTCATTTTTGTAAATGTCAGTTTTTTGTGTTAGCATCATTTTTCAATGGATATTAATTTCCCTAAATATAAGTAACAGGACCTGGGGCTTGTCTAAATATTTTGTACTTTTCGACTATTCCCCCCCCCCCCCCCCGCTTCAAACTATCAATATCTTAACACTGCATCTGGTTTTGAACATTTTTGCTAATGGAAGTATGTATCTAGTATTTATAGTTGTGAAAAGAAAGTTCTTTAAGTTTAAACGGGAACACCCTGTATATGCACACTCATGCATACATATCTCTGTTTCCCGCTTTACAGCTGCACAAATGTATAGCTCCATTCGATAGCAGGTACTTTAGAGTATAAAAGACCAATTTACAAGTCTAAACTGTGCCCGGCTCGCTCAGCAGCAGTTTTAAAAAATGAGGGAAGTAAGTAAAAGGCAAAATAATCTGTTCTTAACTACTTATCTTCATTAATTTTTTGCGCCTGTTATGTTGCATTTAAATAAATCTGATAGATAATTCACAGCAGGAAGTATTCATAAAAAACCTGCTTTATTCATGTGAAAAATGTGTCAGTCAAATACTAAGCATCACATAATTATTCAACAGATTCTTGCAAATGTGTTTAAAGTCAAAGCCAAAAATAATATGATCACTGAATCCAGGAAACTAAAATTTTTCAGTCTAAAAGACTACTACATAATGTGGGACACCTGGTCAGTCAACTTTAAAAGCAAGCTTAAGAAAAGTAGAAATTGTCCTTGCAACATTTTGGGAAGGACAAACAAAAATTTAACATTGATCTACTTTGCTGTAGTTGAAATGTTTAACATTCCATCGAAAGCACTTCCTCTTGGTGGATTTTTAAATGAGACTTGAGCAGGTGTTTTTGAGTAAATGCCTCTTCGCAATATTCACACTGAAACGGCGTCTCGCCTGTATGATATCTCAAGTGATTTTTGAGTTGGTACTTAAACACAAACGGTCGGTCGCACTCGTCACAATAATACCTGTCATCGCTATGGATGTTCATGTGTGCTTCCAAATGCACTTTCGTATAAAACCTTTTATTACAAGTCTCACACGGGAAGGGCCTCTCGCCCGTGTGAGTTCTCAAATGCACCTTCAAACTTTCTTTCCTGGCGTATGATTTTTCGCAGTGTTCACACACGTGGGGTTTCACTCCCGTATGAATGACAATGTGAGACTCCATGTGCACAGCCTGGATGAAGCCTTTGCCACAATACTTGCAGCGAAAAGGCTTTTCTCCCGTATGCACCCGCTCATGTCTGCTCAGGCCACCAGGACGACTGAACGACTTATCACAGAATCTGCAGACGTAGGGTCTTTCCCCCGTGTGAACCCTCAAATGGCGTTTAAGGTCTTCTCGATTGATAAAGGCTTTCTCGCAACATTCGCACTTGAACGGCTTGTCGTCCGTGTGAATTTTCAAATGTGCTCTGAGGCTTGACATTTGAGTGAAGTCCTTCAGGCAAATTGAGCACAAATAGGTCGACACTTTTTTGGGTTGACCTCCTCCGGTGTGCGTTCTCATGTGGGTTAGAAGAGCTCGACTAGTGACATAAGATTTAGCACAGTACTCGCAAGCATATGTCCGCTCCCTGCGATGAGTATTCAAGTGCACTTTCAGGTATCCGGCCGATGTGAAAGTTTTGTCACAAATCATGCAGGCGTAAGGTTTTTCTCCCCTGTGCATTCTCAAATGCACTTCCAACTTTTTTTCATTAGGGAGAATTTTTTTACAGTACTCACAAGTAAGTGATGACGTCGTGTCCTCGCTGTGCGTGTACAAATGTTCTTTCCAAGTTTCTTCCGTATAAAAAGCCTCGGCGCAATGTCCACAAGTAAAAAGTTTATCATCTGCGTGAACTATCAAGTGATCATTTAAACTTTCTTCCGAATAAAACGTTTCATTACAGTATCCACACATAACTTCGTGCATTTGCAAATGAGTTTTCAAATCTTCTTCCACAGTAAAGGTCTCAGCACAGTGCTCACAGGTAAAAAGTTCACTTTCAGAATGGGATATCAAATGATTCTTCAAGTTTTCTTCAAAACTAAAGGTTTCAGTGCAATAGTGGCAAGAAAAAGGTTTCTCCTTCAAGTGACTTTCCAGATGTAATTTGCAACTTTCCGTTGAATCAAACGTCTCACCACAGTCCTCACACGTAAAACATTCACTTTCAGGATGGGTTTGCAAATGAGTCTTAAAGTTTTCTTCAAAACTAAAAGTTTCAGTGCAATAATCACAAGAATAACGTTTTTCCTTGATGAGACTTTCCAAATGCATCTTGCAGCTTTCCTCCGAATCAAAAGTCTCCCCACAATGCTCACACGTAAAACATTCACTTTCAGAATGGGTTTGCAAGTTATTCTCATAGTTTACTTCAAGACTAGAAGTTTCAGTGCAGTGATCATGAGGAAAAGGTTTCTCCTTTATGTGACTTTCCAAATGCATCTTGCAGTTTTCCTCCGAATCAAAAGTCTCCCCACAATGCTCACACGGAAAACATTCACTTTCAGAATGGGTTTGCAAATGAATCTCTAAGTTTCTTTCGAGACTAAAGGTTTCAGTGCAATGATCACAAGCAAAAGGTTTCTCCTTTGTGTGACTTTCTAAATGTATTTCATAGTTTTTCTCTGAACTAAAATTTTCAGCACAATGCTCACAAGTAAAAGATTCACCTTTAGAATGGATTTGCAAATGACTCTTCAAGTTTTCTTCCAGGACAAAAGTTTCAGAGCAGTATTCACAAGGAAAAGACTCATTTTTTACATGACTTTTCGAATGCATCAAACAGTCTTCTTCTGAGCTAAAGGTCTCATCACAATATTCACAAGTAAAAGATGCCTTTTCCGTGTGAGTTTCCAAATGAATTTTAAAGCTTTCCAATAAACGAAAGGTTTTACCACAATGCTTACAAGAATGCGGTTTTCCCTTTGCATGGGTCTGTAAATGGCTCTCCAGACTTTTGTCCCGACGAAAACTCTTTGTGCAGAGAGCACATGAATATTTTTTTTCTTTAGAACTCTTTTGTTCCTCTGAATTAGTAGAAATATTCTGTCCACTACATTGGCTATTAAGTTGATTAGAGTCAGTTAAACATGTGCTCATTTCTCTTAATTTTGAGAGAGAATAAATTGCTTCCAGTTCTTTTTCAGAAGCAAATTTTGCTTTAACATTCATCTTACAGAACTCCTCCATGACTATTAAATAATTTAAACGCTCAAAAAACTGTTTTACTGCTAAAATACAAATCTTTCACAAACTGGTGCGATAAAAAGTGAACTTCCTTTGATCATACAGATATTATACACAGACAGTGCTAAAATGTTTTCTAGTTTTCATAATTTCAAAAACACAAGGTGTGGATTTGAAAAACAATGAGCAAGAGTAACACAGCTTAGAGAAATAAACATATATTAAAATATTGATTTTCAAAATCAGTATGCTTCAGTTATTTCATTGAGAATGACTTTCAAAGAAGTAATGACCTAATTTATAAACTGGCATTTACTACCAAATTTTCTTCATGGGAAATGTGCTGACGTATCATTCAAAAAATTGAAGTGAAGAATGTTAAGTATGAAAAGAGTCAGGTATCCAAAAGAATGCATTCCTCTTTTGCTCCAATCGAGTGGAAAGTGAAATATTCAACCTAAAAAGAAATAAAATGTTTTTTGAGCAAAAGCAAAACAAAGTATAAAATTACCCGAAGAAAAAATATATTAAATAAGATAATTACACCAATAATAGGCTTCTTAACGACATTAAGTTGGTTTCAATTAGAGATGTACCGAATATTCGGTGGGTATTTGTGTATCGTATTTTCCTGCATATTATCTGCGGCGGCGTACAATCCACGAATAATACCATTTAATAAAAGCACACAGTTTCAGCAACTAAATGATAAGAAGTAACAGAAACATAGCCAAGGGGAGGGGGTCCGGACCCCCCGCCCTTCCTGAAAGGTCACTGTCCCCCTGCACTTACACAAACAGAATTTTCCCAAAAAAATATAATTAAATAAAAAATTCTTTTGTTCTAAATACTTTCATTAATCAACAACTTTCTCACGTTTAGTTTAGTGCAGAACAATAGAACCTCTGGGACTGGTGGGGGGGGGGAGGCGACAGAAGGCTTCAACCTGTGAAACGCGTCGCAGACCTGCCTAATAGACATTAGTCCCCTGCCCTGCAAGAAAATCGCCAGCAGCTATCCGAAAAGCAGACATTATCTTAGTGCCCCTCCTGCAAGAAATCACCAGCAGCTCATAAACAAACATTTATTGTCAACAAAAGATTGATGAGAGTCATGAATGATGAACATGTCGGAGACAGGAAATTTGTATAGGAATGTTTTTGTGGGAAAGTCATACAAAGAGGAAAGCGACACTTGAGATGTTTTTCTGAGTTTAATCAGAAACAGATTCTTTTTTTGTTGGACAGTTGTGGGGTCAGCTGCCCTTGTAATATAGCGCCATCTTTTTAGAAGGTGCCTAAGGCTCCTAGAGTTGTGGATAGTGCAGAACTCTGTTAGGTCGCACATTCACTTTCTCTATCGCTGCCATTGGTATGAGTCGGTTGCACGAATGTTATCCTCCAAAGTTAAAGGGAAAAATCAGAAGCAAAACGATAAACACATAAGAAAAAATTAGCCAACCCCCATTGGGTAAGATGTACTGCAGTTTTTTTTAATGTGTTTTTTTTTTTTTTTTTTTTTTTAAACAATATGAGCAATTTTATGCATTGTTTTCTCATTTATTTAAAATTTTGTTCGGACAAAAATAGCATCAAATATCATTTCATTTTTTAACCAATCAATTCAATTTATTTCACTCATAATTTTCATTCGTAACAATGATGGATTACTTATATCATTGTGTCCCGGAAGCTCGCAACTTTTATCATTCATCAAATGTCTTTCTACAACGTTGAAACTAATGTCTGTAAATTCGTTCTGAATATTTGTTAATTTTCATCACAAGGTAACAGTTTTTTTTTCTTTCACTCTTTCTGAGCAAAAATGTAACGAAAAGAACTAGAATTTTTGCAAATGTTTTATCTCTTGCGATTTTAAATATGATTTATAAAAAAGGGAAAAAAAATATGTATCTGGAAGTAGTAAAAAAAAAGAGATGAATAAATAAAGGTTAATACTAATGTAACAAAATTGATTTTAGTGATATCAAAGTTTAAAAAAAACAAAGAAACTGAATTAAAAAAAAAATTTAATGTGTTTGGTTTCTTTTAATTTTAAGTTTGGAATGATTAATGCATGTGTAAAGATATATAAGTTTAAAGATATATATTTCACAATGAAATTATTTTAAATCATTATTTTAAAATACTAACTGAATTGTGTTCATCACTAGGTCAAAAGGAAAAGTTATTAATTAGTTTAACTGAAAATATATATTTTCTTCTATCTTCTAGTTCCATTTTTCGAATAAAATACTATATAAAATTCGTGCCCCGTTGTCGCACCAATCGGATCATCTATAATGTCTACATGCAAAAATGAATTTAAAAAATAAATAAATAAATAAATAAATGAAAAATGTGGACATATGTGGTTCTTACATCAAAGCCCTTAATTGTAGACAATCATTGGTGACTTTAGGAAAAAGCCTTGACGTTACCAAAAGTAGAGTCAGGAGACACTTTCAAACTTAAAGTTCTAAAAATGCAACTTAAGGCTTCGTTTGGAAACAATAGGAGACATAAGGGGTGCGAGGTTCTGGTTTCTCGAAACTTTAATCATAAAATCTTTCTCAAATTTAAGTCAATATCAAATCCTTTAGCTTATTAAAGGGTTCAGGAGTGCTTTTTTGCGATTTAAAACCTTATTTAGGCTATCTTTGAGGACATAGAAGAGTCAGGATGTCCTTAGAAATTTTTTGTCATTGAAGATTTAAAAATACAGTTTTTTTTTTTTTTTTTTTTTGTATAGTGAAACGCCAAGATTGTGTGTACGTTGAAGTACTCGCAGTCTTAAGTTGAATACGTGTACTCTCACCAGGAAATTTTTCAAAATTGAAGGCCTAAAAACGTACTTCTACACTATATTTGGTGACATAAGGGGGAGGGTTCTGGGGCTTTACTGGAAAATTTTTTGACATCAAGGCTTCAAAAAAGTATAGGGGAAGTGATGAGAGATTCAGGAGCCTCCCTTCTAAGCCAAATTTTCATCCTGTATCAGATTCAGTTTATCGTAGTCCAGACTTGCTTTCCCGTATGCAATTCTGAGATGAAAGTATTCATAGCCATAATTTACAATAGATCAATGAAATCTCTTGCCAACTTACAGTATTTAGTGGAATCTGTAACAACAAGCTGAGTGAATGTTACCAATGTATTTTTCCAATTGGGTTAGCAATCTAGGATATTTTCCTCTCATATTTGTTGCCCCAATTCTAAATGGGAAATCAACAATTTTCGAGGTTGCAGAGAGCAAATTTTCGATTCCTCTCAAAAGTTTTTCCTTTATTCCAAGTGCTTATATTGTTGTCTTCTTGGCTATTACCCTTTTTAATAGTCTTAAATTTATTTTACCATGGAATTAATGCATAAAGATAGCTGGTCTATGACCGAAATATCATGTATAGCATTGTTGCCCAACCTACGGTCTGCGGACCACATGGGGCCCGTGAAACTGATCTATTTGGCTTGTTGTTGTGTTCAATGTTATGGAATGCAAAATATATTCTGAAAGCCAAGTATTAATGTATTGGTTTCTAAAAAACAGATCCAAAGTTCGTACCAATAAAATAGGCATGCAGTAATAATGTAAGCAAATTTTGGTTTTTAATTATCTTTAATTTTCCTTGTTTTCCCATTCTTTTTAGAAAAATAAATATATTTTATGTTTGTTCTGGCCCGCGATATCCCTCTTAATATGAGGTGTGGCCCAATCTAAAACCAAAAAAGGTTGGGCACCACTGAAGTACGAGGGCAAATCAAAACGTCTTTGCGGCTATTTTTTTAAGCCAAAATATGGCTGGGAATACAAAACGAATACGTACATTCCCAGCAGTGATAGTTCCTTTAACCGTACCAGCCGTATCTGCTTTTTGCTCAGAAGAGCAGAGCTGCTATCAGTCATTTAAGAAAAGTTATTCGTTTTCTATGGCGCAAAAGAGACAAACGTCCCTTGTGTCTCTCTAAGTCAGTCTCCAAGAGAGACTTTTCCCCGTGCGTGGGGAGTATTTACCTGAGAATTGCTATTTGCGTTTGTCCCTTGCCCCCCTCCCATAGAAAACGAATAACACTTCGCTATTCATAAGCTGTGGACGTCTGAAGAACTATCTTCATCTTAAATGACTGATAGCAGCTCCGCTCTTCCGAGCAAAAAGCAGATACGGCTGGTAAGGTTAAAGGAACTGTCACTGCTGGGAATGTACGTATTCCTTTTGTATTCCCAGCCATATTTTGGCTTATAAAAAATAGGCGCGAAGACTTTTTGATTTGCCCTCGTATATCATCAATCTCAGATCTATAGAACTTGTTCTGTTTTACTTTATGCATAATTTCGACTTGAATTTGAAATGCAAGAACTTATGAAATTTTCTTTGGAAAATTTGTTTGATAAAAAGGGTCAACTATTTAAGTTGGCTTCCCTAAGCAGTTAACCCATTCGGGGATCCCCGACTAGCCAACCTGGCCAGTCCGCCCCTGAATCACAGATACTTCAATCATTTCACAATTTAACTGGGAGATGCATCCTGGGTAATGTACAGACTCACAACTGCAACCCAGTTAGATACTTTAAGTTGTGCAACAAATTCCATATCTTAAAATTCATCCAATGCATCACTGTCAGACAATTCTTCTACAAAAAGAATAAAATCTTAAGTGTTTTTGAGGAAAAAGTGTCTGAGATAGTAATCTCATTCCATGATATTGCTTTGACACAGTCAGTATACACGTAGTGAATACTAAGCATTTTCTCAAACATTGGTGCAATGTTGCTGAATTATGCATGATCTCTTCTGATGATATGTATCCTTAATGTACACTTCTGATTAATGAAGAAGCCACAGATGCATAATGCTTGTGTAGTGATGTGGATTGGGTAAATACCCAAAAACTGGGTATATTACAAAAAAATGCAAAAACTGAATGGGAATTTTTTTTTTTATCTAAATACAAAATAATTGGTAAAACTGATACATACATATGTGTTACATAGTTTACAATATTTTTTTATTGAAAAACTTGATGAAATTATGCAAGAAACATATCCTGAACCAAAGAATCTTTCTTTTCAATGTCATAATGGGAGAAGTATAAGCAATTCAATGATGAACTTCAGAATTTCAAAATCTCAATCTAGGTTAGTCATATCCAAAATGAAAAAAAAAAGCAAGCATGAGGGATGTTTTCAAGAATAAACTGAGAAGTTATAAAGAATATGTCATTTATTTGTTTTATTGCTGTTTAAGTGATAACGTGGCAAATATAGAAACAGTTTTCACATTAACCAGCAAAAAGAAATCAAAATATTGTTTTCTGTTGCCTTGCTCATTTGCATTTGCTGATTTGCTCCCTGGTACTTCATGATGAAACTTTATTCAAACTATTTTTAATACACGAAATTAGTGATGTAGGGTGGAAAGGTAAGTATTTTTTTTTTGGGGGGGGGGGGGATTTATCCGAAGGTAGGGTAAATCCTCTAGCAATTGCGCATTTTGCAAAAAAAAATTAGGTGGTATCAAAAGGTGATGATTTTCTTTTTAAAACATAAACTTTTTAAAACATTTGAGACAGTATCAAAATTCCTTCCTGCTGCAAGCACCGCTATCTTCTTTTCTTTCTCATTAGCAGTTCTTTATCCTTTTGAACTAAACCCCAGCAGTTTCTTTCCTTTAGAATTAATTTTAAAATTTTTTAAACATCTTCAAACACATTTTACTGAAAAAGGATTGATCAAGTGTTTTTATGCTAAAATTTATGTTGTATTGCATTTAGTTTTAGTATTAAATAGTTTTGTTCTTTAAATTGAAACATTATCAAACAGCTGTAATGTCTCTTTTTTTCTCACACTTAATGCATATGCTTGAAAAACAATAAAAAGAGAAAGACAAAATATCAAAATTAATGTGTGCATACATATATATGAGATGCAGAATACGCCTGAACACTTGAACTAGATTTGAAGGAAATTTCTGCAAAAGATATAGGTAAATAAATAGTAATAATAAATTGAGCGATATTTTGTTACATTTTGATGTCATGCAGGGACATATTACTGGGTTATAAAAGACTAGGACCTTAAAAAATATGCTTACTTTTTTTTTTTTTTTTTGTAACCAGTTAAGCTTTTTACTTTTTGTAGAATGGCTTTTTATATCTGAAATTTGGCAAGCAGCATTGATTAGACATATCCAACACATTTAATGTGAATGTCATCAGGGGTCTGGCCAGAGCAAATTTGGGTCCGTTAACGGACCCTTCACAAAAACGGACCTTTCACAAAAATCCGATCAACCAAAACGGACCTTTCACAAAAATCCGATCAACCAAAACGGACCCTTCACAAAATTCTGGTAAACAAAAACGGATCTTTCACAAATTGTTTATTGAAAGAGCAAATCTCAAATTAAAATAATACAGCATATTTAAAGTTAAATTAGAGGAATCAACATATACAAAATCAGCTAATTTTACAAAAGGAAAAAAAAAAATCGGCACTCTTGTGATGCTCCTGCAAGCCATAAATAATTACTACCCCCAAATAAATATAATGCCTGTTGTTGGTTTCTTTGAAAGAAATTAACAGCTGAAAGTCAGTTTGGTTTATAATTTTGCTTGTTTGTGTTATGCAGCAGTGTTGTCGTAAACTTCTTTGGAAAATCGTCAACATTCTCTGAATAGGCGTAGTAAGCACTTTTCTCCCCACTCATGATTTAATCATCAATAATATACAGCAAAATGAATTTAGAACTACAAAGGATAGTATGGGTGGGGCAGATGTGATCCCTTCATATAGGGTTAAAAAATTTAAATTTATCACCACTTAGTGTCTGGTGGTGCGATGTTAAACTGTTATTTTGGGAGAAAGTTATATGGGTTTGGTTTTTCGATACTAAAAAGGATAATTAACTTTAAATAAACTTTTATTCACCGTTATTTTTTTCTATAGATGTCTACATTTTGAAAAACGCAATCTTTTTACATCCGATATGAGAATCATATTTTATTCTTTTTTTCAAGCTAACTTCGCTTTATTAGGATGCAAATAAATGAAAAGTCTCTTTATTTTTGTAACAAAGCTTATTTCAAGTTTTTATAGGGGAATTCCATTTTCTTTTATGAGTCAATAATTAAAATGCTGAATCGATGGTTTATTTTTTATTTTATTTATTTATTTATTTTTGCTTCAACTGTGTCCAGATATTAATGATATATTTATCATAGGACTCTAAAATGCAATTCAAAAGTAATTTTATCAAAAATATTTATTTTACAAGCTGTTTTTATACTTTTGATTCCTTCACTTTGAGGATTGCAATCTCTTTGCATCCGCTGTGGAAATCTGATTTTTTCGAATTTTCAATGTTTAGTACGCTTAGTTAAGAGGTAAACAAATAAAATATTTTTTTATTTTTGTGAAAATCACGGAGTTTATAAGGTTTGAACGAAACTCTGTGCTCTTAAACAGTGTCTTGGGTTAAAAAGTTAAATGCTGAACCCCTGCCTAATTTTTTTTCTTACAATTATTTTAAATACTATACAAAAAACATTTCTAGTATAATTTAACATGATGTAGAATGGTAGATAAATATTGATACTTGAGGGGTGCCCATCTCCCAGGGAGTGATACCTCCCCCTCCCTTCAAATACTAGAAAAAACACTCAAGAATGATATTCTCAACAGAAAAGAGAGAAAACACTCAACTTTAAGTGTCAATGATGCAGTTTCCACCATCTCAAGAGTCTAAACTTTCGTTTTTACAAGAAAATTTTTTTTTTTTAATTATTTGATTTTTCACAAAAATAATTGATTTTTCACAAAATTATTTTATTTTTCACAAAAAACGGACCCTGTGGAAAATCCTGGACAGACCCCTGGTCATATTAGATTGCTAAGTTGTTTCAAACAATAATAATTTTTTAAATATGTGATCAAAATGCAATTTTTAGGCAAAAATGTAGTATTGTTTTGTATATGGTTGGTTATATACATAGTGGAATACATACAGAAAAGTATTTTAGTTGAATATAAATTTTTGAAATAAATACCCGGGTATTTACCCCTAAAAATAAATACCCGGGTATCTTACATCACTATGCTTGTGGCATACCAATCACCACTATTCCAGCTTTTCTAGTACAATAGACCTCTGTTTGCAGTCATGGTTTGGTTTGGTTGAACTCCCCCCCCCCCCCCCCCCCCCCCCCGCTGTCATTTTACTTCCAGCTTTTAACACTAGAAAGAACGGAAGCGGTCATTTTGACCGCAAACGATTTTCGAATGCTCATATTTGCTGCGTTTAATTTTCAAACTCTTTTTCCTTCATTGACTTTTCCTAACTATTTATTAAGATCTTACAGCAGTAATTTTTTTTCTTTAGGATTACCCTTATAGTCGCTCTAGAAGTTTATACCTAGAAAGACTGAATACAGTCATTTTGACCGCTAAGTGAACCTTTCTTTATGCATCCGTTTTCTGCCTTTTTCTCTTATCAGTTGTGTGTACTATGGACTATTGTTAGTTGTCAGGGTGAGTAATGTTCTTTTGAGCTTGAGTAGTACTTGCTGGTCAGGTTTAATTCTTTGAACTGTTAGGAAAATGCGAAACACCTGCTGGTTGCATGGTTTCAGTTTTCTATCTACACAGGGTGGGCCAATCCTGGTTACGGTTGTGACACAATGCACAACTTAATCAGATGGCATGCAGCAGTTATGCTTTTTAAAAGCACTTCTAAAGTTTTAATATTTAGCTCTTACCTCAGTGTACAATATGTAATTCATTTTTTTTGTAAATTTAATTATTTTCCATTAAAAAAATATTAATTTAGTGCTGTTACGGTTGTGACCCAAAAAGTGCACACTGTTTTCCAAGTCTTTTTCAATCCTTATTTTGTGCCCCCTGAGAAAACATAGAATAAATAAAAAACTGAGTGGCTTACATAGGATGCTTAGTTTATCATTTATAGTTGTTTGGAGATTTTTTTTTTAGTTTGTGAGAGAAAAATTAGACAGTTAATGTTCGGTTGTGACAAGTGTGTTACGATTGTGACAGAGTACATATAATAAATGAAGTTTGTAAATATGTGTGAATATTAGTCAATTTTTTTTGCAGATTTACAACATAAAATAACTTAACAGATAATATAACACTTAAATTAAGTAAAATAAGCCATTGACTTTGTGAAAAAAAGTTTTATTGTACTTCAGTATGTGTTATCCAAAAGCAAAATATTTAAATACTTTCCTTGAACAAGAATTGTCCCCTGGTTCCGGATGGAATAGGTGCACTAATTTTTTTTACCACATTCTTTAATCGATAAAGTATTTTATCTTCTTTTCTGGGCCATTTATAATGGCCTTCTGCTTTGTGCATTACATTCACTTCTGCTTCTTTTTTTGTGATTTTAGTAACAATTCCAGGATATCTAGAATCATCATACTGCACAATCACCCAGTCATTTTCCTTTAAATCAAAATGGATAATTTCTTCATCAGAATGTTCCATTTCACTATCTTGACTTTCTTCATTATATTCTTTTACGACTACCTGAGATAGGGAGCTTGTAAATGTGATACCTACATTCAATGTACCATGCTTTCCTTTAACCGGAATAGCATGGTGTATTGATTGTGTGTTTTCAATGGGATTAATCTTGTTCCATCTTTGGTCTAACATATCAATGTTTTTTTTCACATCAGTTTCAGTAACTAAAAGTACTGATATCGATTTTGTTACTTCCCGAGCACACATTACAAATTCTTGTGCGTTGCGGACCACTTATTTTTCGTGTCAAGACTGCTGTGGCAACTGCTCTCTTAATGGTACCCACCAATGCCATCGACAGCTCCCTTGCCATGAGATGTGGCAAAGAAAGACCACATGCAGTCTAGGCCAAAATCTTCTTGAAAAAAACATAGATTTAGCAGATTGAACTTGTTTTTAAATTGGGCAGATGAACCATCTGAAAATACATGAACTTTTGTAAGGTTGGGGTATTTGGACTTAAGAGAACTTGTAAGAGCCTTTAAGAAAGTCCAAACAGCATATTTTCCATGAGTCATGTAGTCGGGACACGACCACATATGAGTCACACCTGTTAGACATCCAAACTACTGTTGTAAAAATAGTTATCTGATCATTTGCCCAATGAGCAGATTGAATCTCATCTTGCGTGAGAACAGCATAATTTTCCGAGAAATCTAACTGTATAATAGCTTCATTAGTTTCAATATTTTCTCTTGCTTGCTGAAATAATTGATCTTGCAATCTCTGTACATAGCAGTGAGATTAAATATTTAGGAAACTCCTCAGTTATTTTTGAAACTAAAGTTTCTAATGTATCGCCTTCCTCATTCCCATCAATTATTCTATCTCTTCCTTCTATTTTCTTCCAAGTCTTCCAGGAGACTTCAGCAGCAAGCTCAATTTCATCTAATGCGCCAAGAAGAACTTCCATTACCCTATTTTCACATGCCCCACAGTTACTAAGCATGCAATCCTCATTGTATTGACTGCAGACAGATAACTCGATTAATTCCCAAGCTTTCAAATGTAGATTAGGAACTGCTTTTATAACATGTAATCCATGTTGGCATGATATTTGCAAACGCAGACGTTATGCGGCATTTTAGATGATGGTAGGACATGCTTTGGTCGCATTTCAAAAAACTTTGTTCTGCTGACATAAATGTCTGGGTATTCTTCACAAAAAATAGCCCGAGCTTCATCTATGGTGGTAAACATATGGCGTCGCTGCTTGAGGATCCTTCTTCCAGTTTCATCATCTTTGATAGAAATATAGTCTTTTTTCCCAGGGGCTTGACGGCTGATGTCTTCTCTCTCAAAAAACTTGGACACTAATTCTAGATTTTCTGCTGATTGCATTGCCTTTTCATTTTTTGTTGGAAGTAACACAACACTGTTTGCAAAACTGTTTGCTAAATATTGAACAACTGCTAGCTTCTTACTTGGACTTTCTGGCAAATTTTTTCCGAGCGCGAACAACTGCTTTTTTAAAAGTAGATTCAGCACGATAGCTTCCAATGGGACTATCAACACAAGTACTGCCGACCAATTTTTTCTTTTTCATCTCACGGCACTTTTTCTGTCTTTTATTTTGACTAAGTTTTTTCTTTTTTACTTCAGCTTTTAAGACCCTCTTTGATTTAGTGGAGAGTTTAAGCTTTTCCTGTACTCGCCTTTGGCGACTTCTTTCCTTTTCCTTTTTGAGATATTCAGCACGCTTTTCTGGATTCTGCTTCACACGTTCTCTATACTGTCTAACTCTTTCTACCGAAGACTCCATTTTAAATAAATCTGCAAATTAAACATATTTTTAAGACATTTGCTCATGTTTCCTCACATCATGTTCAACTTTCTGTTTCTCAATTGATAACTATAACTTAAAGTATAACCCTTTAAACTATAACTTAATTACTACTTTTTTAAGTCAGTTTTTTAAAAATAAATTGTGTTTATAACCTTATTTTGAAAAATAAAAAAGTTGGAACTTTACACTCAATAGATATAAGAAAGTCCTTAATTAGCTTTAACATAATTTTAAACTTAAATACTGATATTCACAATGTAAGCAGTAGAAAAATATTGCATTGTCACAACCGTAACAAAGAAAGGTCACAACCGTAACAATCAATTTGTCACAACCGTAACACTAATTAAACACATTATTTATTAATGAAAACAAAATTTGGTATATTAATAATGTCAAACACATGTGTCTGATTACTTTCAAATACAGAACACGTGTTATGAAACAGTAAAAATCAAATGAATGGAGTATTTCTAGTTAAAAGCAAACTTTTTGTTACGGTTGTGACATTCAATAAGGTTATTTTAAACTTAAAATTACTCACCTTCTTTTTTAAAGTTTGAACTTTTTGTTATAGAAACAGCTTTAAAAATGTTCTAGCTATCACATATGGAGGAGGCAGCCATCTTGAAATTCATTAAATGTAAACAACTGCTGTTGCCAAACACACATGTACTATGTGCATTGCAAATGGCGCTTGTAGCTTATTCTGAAGAGGCTTCATTGTTGCCAACTTTTTAAAAATAATATTTTTGTTATGAAATAATGAAAGTAGACATTCCAAGGTTTAATTTGATGTATTACTTGTACATATTATGTATGTTTTATTTTGAGTTGTATGTTCACCTTTTCTCAGGATTGACCCTTATACAAACAAAGATCGCGATAGGCGGGCCACTTGTAAAATTTACAGGGGTCGATCCAGGTTTTATTTTTTGGGTCCTCATTTTGTGAAAAAGCAAAATATTTTTGTGAATTTTCTTTACTTTTGTAAAAAAGACCTTCTCATGATTTTTTTCTTGGAAAAGATTATATTAAAGCATTTTTAGCTGTCGTATCGTTATAGAAAAGCCCTAGACAGATTTCAGGGGTGATTGCAAGTTCTTGAAGAATACCTGAAAGCTGTCAAGAGAAAATGTGCTGGGGGAGGGGGGAAGTAAGACCCTTAACATTTTATTCGTAATTTGACACATACATTACATTTATTGCTTTTTACAAATATAGGGGAGAGTCGGGTAAGTTGGAGACCCTAAGACTTTTTACATTTCTAAGACAGAACTAACTACATTTGAAAAAATATTTTTGTACTAATATCTTCGTACAACTATTGCCTAATGACAGTTTATTTCCCTGCCATGTAAACAATTTATATTTTTGTTAATCTTGCTTTTTTACTCCCATCACAAAGTATCCATCTTACCCGATGGTGCGGGTAAGATGGATACCAGTGGAGGGTAAGATGGCGATTACGTAGTTGATTCCATTTGACAAAATAAAATAAACTCGTTATGTCAAGTATAAGAACTATATTTTATTTTATGCCCAAAATTATGAATTTCCAAAAAATTATGAACAAAAATCACATATCCAAGACTTCTTTTTTGCTTCGGAATTTGACAGTCCAGTACAAGCCGCATGAGCCCACTTGTGGCATTTTGCACAATTGAACCACAGTTCATTTTTTCCGAAGTCATCACATATGATGCATACTTCATCGACTTCTTCATCTGAGTTATCATCTTCGTCCATGTAATGTATGGATACGGAGGAATCTGATGAATAGTCAAAATAAGTTTTTGAGCATTTTTTCTTCTCTACGACCTTAGTTTTATTCTCTACGACCTTAGTTTTTTTCTTTCCTTTTTTTGCTTCTCTTCTTTCCTTTTGCTTCTTCCTTTCTAATAAATATTCTTTTACAGGCGAACTTGTGGCATGTAGCGATGGAGCTTTAGTCCTTTGTTTCTTTACCTTTGGGGGAGCTAAAGGGAGTACCAGGATATCGGGGGCATTAGATGGACCAGCAACAGGTTGGATATCGGAGGCATTAGAAGGACCAGCAATAGGTTGGGTGTCGGCATCATGAATTTCGGAACTAGATGTGGCATAAGCCGCTGTTGTCACAGCAGGTTCAAATTCTTCAGCTGAGAAAATTTGTGAATTGAGGGGAACAATCCCCGCTGCTTCAAATCCTTTCACTGCGTTATTTAGCGTAGCCGCTTTGGCATACGCTTTGTGAAAGAGGCTAGGTACATTCTTCACAGCAACAGTTTGGCCAGGATTCATAGTTAAAAAATCATTGCACACATTACTGTAGGCAGTTTTCAAAGGACCGAAGAAACTGACGTCCAAAGGCTGCATCCGGTGGGTTGTGTGCGGGGGAAAACCAAGGAGAGTGATAAAGTTGTCCCTGCAAAAATTTACTGCTTCTAGGGTTATGTGTGATGCGTGATTGTCCATCAACAGCAGAATCTGATTGTCAGCTGAAGGTCCTACATTTTTTTTAAAATGGCTCAGCCATTCCAAAAATATTTTGGCATTTATAAAGCTGGAGTCTGGATTGCAGGCAGCTTGGGATCCAGGTGGTGCATCATGCAGCAAATAATCTTGCATGCGCACTCTTTTAAAAATAAAAAGTGGAGGCACATAATGTCCAGTTGCGCTGACACAGCAGACCACACTCACATTTGAGCCTCTCTCAGCCGAAGATACTTTAACCACCCGTCGTTTGCCTGTTGGTGTTATAATGAGAGGGGATTTTGTTGGTACAGTTGAGCAACCTGTTTCGTCAACATTGTAAATCTGGTGTGGCTCATATCTGTGTTTCTTCATAATTTCAGTCAATAAATTAAAGAAGTTTTGCACACTTACTTCATTAAATGCTGCTAATCTTGCCACTGAGGTCGCCTCTGGCTTACGTAAAGATAAATTAAATTTACTTAAAAAGTTGCTCACAAAATCTTTTCCAGCCATCCTTTCTTCTTTATTAAATCGATGTTCTATTTTTAGATGTTCAGCATAATCAAATGCGATTCTTGCAAAATCTTTCTTTGTCAAACCAAATGCACGTCTGTCTATATCTGTAACATAGGTTTTTAGCAAGAGTAATTGTTCCTCAGTAAAAGTATTCTTAAATCTTCCAGCGTTCTCAGGAAATGGCTCTTTGTTCTTCCTTTTATCCACATAACGCCGAAGAGAAGTTTGAGGCAGAGAATATTTTTTTGCTGTTGTTAAAATGAATGCTCCTCTTAGTACCTCTTCAACAGCTTTATCCATACCTTCTTTGGACCAAGATTGTCTTTCCGTAATCCTTTTATTTTTCCCCATCGTTTTGTTTCTAAAAAAATAAAGTTATAATCACTTTAAGGATGCTGTCATCAGTTATGACTTTTACCCCCCTTTAAACTATCCAAGAAAAGAAAAGTTGATTGATATCTTTAATATGCCTCAATTCATTGTAGAAGAAAAATACGAATAAAAATAAAGAATTCTTTTTTTTATTTAAACAAATACCTAGTCAAATTTTTTAAACATTTAAAAATATTTTTTTAAGTAATTAAACAAAATAAAAGTAAAAAAATGTCTTAAAATCTAGTTTTTACAGATAATATGTAATCCTTATAGGCACAAATATTTGATTTGAGACTAGTAAATTGCCTGCTTTTTATTTGCGTGTAAGATAGAGACCACCATCTTACCCGCCATCTTACATATCCATCTTACCCGACGACGTCATGTCGAAATTAAAGTACAAAACGAGAATAAAATTAACCGTATTTTAACTTAAAAGCAACATTATATCATTAATCGAGAAGACTAATTATGTATAAAATTGAAGAAAAGCCCAAAACACTCACCAATTTAACGCAATCCACTAATGAAAAGGTTGACAAATTTAGATATGTTCACGCTGAAATAACAAAACACAAAATGGCGGCAGTTAGTTATTTTTCCACGCTAGGAATGTAATTCAATTGAAAGATGGCCAACACTGAAGCATATATCCCAATAAGGGGCTGCCATCTATCGCAAATAAAGAGAAACATTCAAGTCACCATCTTAGCCGCCTCTCCATCTTACCCGACTCTCCCCTACATATGCAAGGCACACTTTCTTAAGGTGAAAGTCAGATTTAAGGTCACAACAGATTTCCTGCTAGCCCCTCTCAAATACTTTAAGAGCATTGAAAATTGCACATGCTGCTGAACGTAATGATAACTCCTAATAAATACAATATGAACAGACTCAAAGATATCACATATTTCTTAACACAGAAGTGAAATACTCATTAAAGATTCCATGTATGTGTTTGAAAAACTTAAAAGTAATTAAAACCCAAAAAAATACTGCACCAGCATTCAGCGTTTAATTTTTTGACTTTTGACGTTCTTACAGAGTAGGTATTTCGTTTAAAACTTTGCAATTTAATGAAGTTAATAAATATATAAGAAATTTTATTTGTTTGCCTCTTAACAAGGTACAGTAAACATCAAAAATGCGAAAAATTCGTTTTACCATGGCCGATGTAAGGAAATCAAGATCTTCAAAACAAATAAAAATATAAAAAACAGCATGTAAAATAATTTTATTTTAAGTAAAATTATTTTAGAATTGGATTTTGAAACTCAACACAAATTAATACTAAATATATATTGCGTAATCAAAGCAAAATTTAAGATTTTCCTGAAAACAAGCTACCAATCACAAGTGTCCCTCTCCCGTCCCCCCTCTGACGCTCTCAAGCAAAAACACCTCACGCAGCAAGCAAAAAGATAAGATGGGGGAAGGTGGAAGAGGCTCCCGCGTAGATGTGTACACATTTGCGGTTAAAAAATATTGTGAAAAGGCTGCCTTTTTATAAATTTTTGTGAAGGGGTTGCTTTTACGACGCGGAATTTTGTGAATGGGGACGCTTTTGCGATGGGGAATTTTGTGAAGGGGGGCGCTTCTGCGGCGCGGAATTTTGTGAAGGGGCTGCGAAGCGGCCCCAATTTGGCGCTGGATCGACCCCTGATTTAGTATCTCCGACTCGTTCCATTGTGTCAACCTTATATTCCCCATTGCTTGTTGATTGTATTACTTCTCCAGGATATAGCTCTCCATCATAACTCACACTGACCCAGTCCCCTGCCTTAAGATGTTCTGGAACAATAAAGTGTCCAATCATAAGTATAAGGAAACAAAGCTACAAAGTAATTTTAATGTAAACTTTTTAAAAATGTCTAACTTACCAACTGTATCAGCTTTATTTTCTGATTGGGAACTATTCTTTTTAGGTCTCGTTTTTCTTGTTGCAATCGTAAAATGTTTGCAGTAGTTAAGAGGTCAAACAATACAACTTAATCTCCTAAAATTTAGCTTGGTTGGTTTTTGACTGCAAGACCAGGACAATTGGTGAACTTTCATAGTGCCTGGAAAGGGCTTATCAACCTGAGACAAGCGTTTGTCTATATTTACTATGTTATTAGAGTCTACAATTTCTATAGAAACTCCTTATACGTCCGTCTTTAAGATTTTAACAAATTTTTGAAAATTTTCAATGTCTTTTCCTTGTGCTACTAACCTGTCACCAGTTCGTTTTATTACTCCTCCAATTCCATCGGGTGCCCCTTTACCGTGCCCAGCTTCGGTGAAATTCCAGGTAAGTTCTTTGATTGAAGGGAAATCTTCTTTCAAACTTTTACGAAGGATGGTAAACATGGTTCGATTTCTATATTGACTAGTAGGACTGTCACTTAAACCGTGAAATGTTGTGATATTAGGATGTTCTTGTAGATGTTGCTTGATTATTGGATGAATGTGAGCCCAAATTGCTGCAGCATCATGCCTAAGAGATTCTGAAGCAGTGCAAAAAGATTTTGAATTTAGGTTTCCATCTGAATCTCTGAAATACATGATTCCCGTGTGCAGTGTAACTTGTTGTCCACCAACAAAATGAACAGACTGTATTTCAGCCTCATATTTGCAAACATAGTTTTTGCTGAAGTCAACATGCAAGAGAATCTCATGTTTTAAATTTTTTTTCAATTCTTGGATTTCATTGTGCTGATGGTATTGATTTACAATGTGATGCATAAATTTTGTAACTGTTCTTCAAATTCATGTACCAATTCCTCAATAGTAGATGTTAGCTCTAATTCTGCTGTTTTACGACATATCTTGTGTTGCCCACTTTTTTTGTCAAAATATGACTCTCGTTCAGTTTTCCATTGCACAAACGAACATTTCAAATTCTTATCGAAATTTTCAAACTTAACTGAAAATTTTTTGCAGTTGGCGCAGTTACTTTGTAAGCAAGAAATTGATTTTCCGTCACAGCAGATTTTGTCAATTACATTATTAATGCTTTTATCAGATAAAACACCTAATTGATTTAGTTTATTGCAATTAAAAAACTCATATTTGCATGAATGATACAGAGGCAAGTATCTCTATTACTAACCTTTGGTGCAACGATCCAAAATGGTAGCAGCCTTGTAAATGAAGTATAACTCAAGTTATGTTCTGGATACCTCTGAATGAATTTTTGTGTAGATTTAACAATGGTGTCATCTAAAAATCTTTTCTGGTGTTTTGTTTTTGATTTGGTTATACAATCTTTTTTCCCAGGGCACATTCTCGAATTCAAATCTTCTGACAAAAATTCTTTGACCTTACATCTTAATGTATTTGTTATTACTAAACCAGTTCGTTGTTTACGACCATATTTCAAGCCATAAAAGTCCTTAAGTTTACATGCCACCTGGTTAGATTTCTTAGCTGGTAAGAAATTCCTTGATTCTTTTAATAATTTGTACTTTTAAAAAAAATCTCCTTGCATTATTCTTTTGAATGCCTGTTTTGCTTTTTCACTTTTTAATTTACGGTATCCAATGGTCAATTCCTTCGTAATGACTTCACCAAATAACAATTTCTTTTTTACTTCTGAGGTAATGTTTGAATTTTTTGTCATCTTTTTCACTTTTGATCGAGGAGTATCTTGATTCATTTTATCTTGAAGTCTGTAAAGCCTTTTCTTATATTTATCTGCAGTTCTGCGTGCCTTTAGTAATTCTTCTTTGGTCTTTTTTAACTGTCTAACAACTTTTGCTCGATCCCTTCCCTTATGAAAATGGTTTATAGAATTCTATAAAAAAATTCTATAGGAATACCTATATAGAATCTTATAGAATTATGGCCCAATTTTCTATATGCCGTTTTCTATAGAATTCTATATATAGGTATTCCTATAGAGCCTCTATAGCTCTTCTTATAGAACCTCTATAGGTCTTCCTATAGAACCTCTATAGGTCTTCCTATAGAGCCTCTATAGCTCTTCTTATAGAGCCTCTATAGATCTTCTTATAGAGCCTCTATAGCTCTTCTTATAGAGCCTCTATAGCTCTTCTTATAGAGCCTCTATAGCTCCTTATAGAGCCTCTATAGCTCTTCTTATAGAGCCTCTATAGCTCTTCTTATAGAGCCTCTATAGCTCTTTGTATAGAGTCTCTTTAGCTCCTTATAGAGCCTCTTTAACTTTTTATAGAGCCTCTATATATACTCTTAAGAGCCTCATAAAACAAAAGTGCAAAGCTATATGCATAACCAATATGTTTGATGCAACAAAATATGGAGAGCCCTCCCCAGAGGACAACAGTGAAATTTAATAGGTCCTAGTGCATTTGTTTCAATTCCTTGGGCCCCTTCAGGCTGTGTACCCAGACCCAGGTCAGATCTATAAAAACTTAACTTTAATTTTAGAACATCTTTATTAATAAAGTAAAGAAATGATGCAGAATAAGAAAAAAAAATACAGCAATGCCTAAACTCATTTTGATAAACTTTATTTTGATATCAATGCATACATTGACAGACATTTTATAATCGTGAAAAGCTTAATCCGTAATATGTTTCTTGGAAATTAAAGCTTCCATAAAAAAAGTCATTTTCAATTTTGATGCAGTTTGTAGCTTTAAGTTTGCTTTTTACTCATGACAAAGTTTGAAAAAGTAAGTACCGTACTTGCTAATGAGGCAAAATGCAATGGAAAAGACTGGCATGCAAAATTCTAAATCACTGTATCTCTTCAATGATTCCCAGCGCATTCTGCTGGTGATGTATTGTTTACGATTGCGTCAGAATAATCTGATACACGTTGGCTGTTAGAAATGAGATATCTTAACAGAAAATGTAACCACCTTTTCTGCAGAAACTTGCTATGAGTTTTAAAGTTCTTCAGCTGTCAAAAACTTATTAGTGATGTCTGCACTATTTGAGAAATGTCTTTGTAGTACATCTAAGGACATATCCAATGGGTTTAGAACTATATGTTTCACTTATTTATAGAGTTCAATAGTATTATTCTTTTCCTCCTAAGACTTATTCCTTATGCTTGTACGTATTTCGTCGTCATGTTCATCAGTAATTTTCAAGTAAATAATTTGGTTTTGCATGTATTACTCCAAACCGTTTGATTAAATTAAATTTCTATTATTGCAATATATAGTTATGTAATAGCTTTTAAATTTTATTACTCCTTATAAATTTAGAAGATTATATCTTACTGAAGGTTATATTTCTTGAATTTTATCATAATTATTTTGATTATATCTTTTAAATTTCATTAATAAAAGTTAGTTGCTTCAATGTGTGATTAACATTATTTTAATAGTTAATGTATTCCTTTTCATTTGGTTCAATGCAAGGAATTTTGAAATCCTTGTTTATGTAATTCAGCACTGCGTTCCAGATATTTCACATCCTAATGTTAAATCTATGAACTTACCTTGTTTTAGCATTAAATACATAGTTTAATAATACCTTTATTAGTACAAGTGTTACCTATAACAATGTATTTAACAGCCTCGTTACTCTTGCTTTTAACCATTCAGATGGTGCAACAGCCGATTTTTATTAGTCATGTTGACTCAAGAGGCAATGAGAAGCAAGCGTTGTAAGTCACAAAATTAAAAAATTGGAGATAACCAGCACAAATGGTAGATAGATCTGTCTTGGAGAAGACATTATTGCTATAGAGCATGAAATAGAAAATATTTTCAATGAAAACCTGCCTAAGTTTTCATTGAAACGTGTCACATCAACATATTTTACTTAAAATTTAAAAATGTCCACTTACATCCCTTTGCTTCTCACTGCCTTATATATGCTCTTACGCCAACAAATTTGAAATAACCAAACCAACAGCAACCCCAAGTTTGAAAAAACAATATTGCACAAAATAATAATCATTTAAAAAACTTATATGCTTCATCTTTATATGCTTTATCTATAAAATGACACTTTTAGTTTTAATTAAAAATCTTAAACTGCAGATCTATAATTAGAAAATTATTCAAAATCCAATAAAACAAAACCAATTTTACACATACAAGTCTTTTATTAAGATTTTTACAATGAAATGTTTTTACAATCAAATACAACATACAAACACAAAATCAAAAATGAATTCAATCTCTTGACTACATTGGAATAAAATGAAATGAAGTATATCATCAATATTTTTCACAACTGCCTACAAGTCAATATTCTTACACTGAATTGAATTTGTCAAATGGCATATTATACAAAGTAGCATTAGCAATAAGGTTTTGGACACCAAGGTAAAGCTATGGTTTTTACCGTCCTGTCAAAAAATACACTTTTAGAGAAATTGCATCCTGTGAGAAAATGTCAAAAACAAAATAAATTGTACCAAAAAGTATTGTTTTATATTAAACTTTTATTCAGTGTGAATTCATGCAGCTGATTCTAACTTAAATACATAAAAGCTGTTCTCTTGACTGAATCAATTTGTACACAAGAAGTCAGTTATTTATATTTTTTAATATGTATAACAAAATTTCCTACATTTAGGCATGTGTTTAAAAAAAAGTTAAACTCTTTTACAGCTTTGTGCCATTTCATGATTTAAGACAAAATTGCCACCAATGTAGTTTAGAAAAAAGCAAAAATTTGTTTCTAAGAAAGATCAATCACTATACAGTTAATTAATAATTTATTGTTCTTTAATGAGTTGAAAAAGAATTTTAATTAAAATTTCATGTAAAACTTATAATATGCAGAAACCATTGAAATAATTACTATTTGCACCTTTTCGTAGTGTTCTTGGTAGTGTTGTGACTTTCTTTTTATAATGCTACCAACTCTTACATTAGGAAGTTTGTGTTATAGAGTTATTTGCAATTTTTCAAAGTGAAATTATTTAAAAAAAAAAAAAGAATACTTCAGAAAAAACTAATTAAAACTAATATTTATACATATGCACTACAAGTGTTGCAGCAAATATGAATTGATTAGATTACAGACTCTTATAGCTTTAGCATTATTTTGGAAGGTTTAAAACAATTTTGGATGATAAAAACCACCTGTCCAGGAAAAAACCCAATCTTGATACAAAATTCACTATTAATCTCTTTCAAGAGATTTGGGAATCATTATAACGTAACTATTATTAAGGTCATCATTAATGCATATCCCCACATTATCTAAATCAGTCAAATGCCATACAGAAATATCTTCAGAAAAACTATCTACCAGCTTTATATCAGTTAATTTGAAACTTATACTTTTCAATTTGAAAATTGGTCGATTTGAAAAATTAATTATTTTAACAATGCAGTATATATCGTTAGGGGTGGGATTTTGCTTTGGGGGATGAAACCAGAAATTCTAATATCCCAATAATTTCTTCTTTATTTATCACTACATTATTAGCTGATCTTCTATTGCTAGCATGTTCCAAGCCTTTTGGGATATACACATTTTTATATTGCACCTTTTTAAAAGAAAACAGTGTTTCACAATTTTTCCCAGTTCTGGCAGCAAAATGATCCAAAACATTTCTATCCTTTAAAACTGTTGATTTACTAATAACTAAATTGGGAGATTTTAACAAAGTATTTAAATTGAATCCTTTATTTAAATTTTTAAAGACTGCAGCAGCTATTAGATGAACAAAAATATTTGAAGAATAAGTATTTCTAATATACTGATATGTTAGAAAACGCTGTGCAATCTGATGTGCTGCCTTCTGAGACCCATAAACAAAACTTTTCAGAACACCATTATAGTTTTCAAAAATGAAATTGGAGTAATTCCAGGGCATACCCCAGTTTCTTATACATCCTGGTAAGTGCAAAAGCATATGAACATTGTAGGATACATGTTGAGATCCATATATATCATCAATATCAATGACAAATTTTCTCAACATGTATTCCACAAGAGTAAACTGCTGTTTTGATATAGAATTATTCAAAAGAAAATGCATACTGGCTACAAGGAGCAACCAGTGGTTATAAATTTTTTTCTGAAAAACATTTGATAAAAGTACAGGAGAATAAAAAAGGAGCCAATGAAATCATTCTGTCGCCTTCCAATATTTCATGGACTCCAAAGACCGTGGCTTTCTTTTTATCACAGATGGTGTCATAATTGAACACATAAGGGTGGACATTCGTATTCTATCCCCATTACTTATATGAAATTTATCACTAGATGATGAATTAACAAACCATAACATTGTAAACTGCCTAATTACACCTAAACATATGCAATGCATATAATCTGCAATAAAACCTGAAATTATATTGAACTGGCTCAACGAGCTAAAAATACTAGGACCTTTCACGCCTAAAACTGGAGAATTCTTTTCAATGGCTGTTTTTGCAGAATTTAAATATGTAGCTAGAGTACGCGAAGGAGCCAAACCATCCTTATTTTTTAATGTGTACGACATTACCCGCCCAATCCCTTTTTTAATAGAAATACCATCGTGCTCACACCAGCTACAGCCAAAATGACCATTAAACTGTACGATGTTTTGTAGTTTGCAACGTGCAACTGAATCACAAGAGCATAATACTGCATAAATTTTCGAATGTATATTTTTACCTTTTAGGTTCCAATTTATCCCATCAGTAGAAAGATGATTCATCTGATTTACAAATAACTCAAAAAATGATTCATTTGGTGAACTGTCTCCTAACCATAAGCCTCCTAAAATCACATGTTTTTTTCTTAATGACAAAGGTAATTCATTTATAATAATTTGCAATGGCCAAAAGCTACATTTAGAGGAATTAAATAAAGGGACACCATCTGTGTTAAAAGAAAGTGTGAGATCAGTTTTGTTTTTAATTAAATTTTTATAACTGTCGCCAGTGGTTATATCTGAATAAATAGCTTCATCATTAGTCAAATTAGATTCCGTCAAATTGTTTTGCACGCTTGAATCTTTAAGAATTGTCTGAATTTGAGTGGAAATATCGAAAGTTAAAAAATGTTTTCCAGTTGAAACACATGAATTATAACTATTCACTGCTGAACAATTTTCACAAAAAATATTTTTATCTAAGTTTCCAGAAAAATTAAATGGTTCAGTTGAAAAAACATTACATTTAGGGCATGAGACATATACTTTTGCTAAATCTTTAAAAGTTTGAAAGTGTTGAAGAAAAAGATACTTAGTTGCCGGGAAAATGTTTGATTTTGGCATATGCAGACACAAAAGCTGCAGTAAAAAATCCAATGCTTCATTTGTCAGATGAAATTTTAAATAAAATGCCATTATAAGCAAAAGACTTTGTTTTAGTGTTAAATCGGCATTTTCATATAAAAAATCCTCTAAATTAGAAGTATCACTGTTTTCATTTGCGTAATTTTCGGCAGGTTCACTGTAAAAACAAGATTCTGTTTCATCCACCCTTTCCTCTATATTAGATTTGTCCATAAAAAAAGAGCCTGCCATATCCTCCCCTATTTCATATGAGGGTTCATTGTCAAATCCCTCATGCATACTGGCTCTGTCATTCTCTAACTTTTGTTTTTTTCTGAACATAGTGCGCCGAGGAATATCCCTCTTTTGATCCCAAAGGTAACTTTTCCGAGAAAACATTTTCAGGGAAATAAATGATCTGCCAAAATGTTAAAATGAAAAAAATACAAAAATATGACAATTAAATCATAAAGGAACAAAATACAAAAATGTATGAATCACATAGATTATGAAAAGAAAATTGCACATCAGGATTGGTATAAAAAACTGGGGGTTTTTTTTTTGTTTAAAAAAACCAGGGTCTTTTGGTTTAAACTGGGTTTATTTGATTTAAACACTATTTGCAAGGAAAACCATTAATATTTTACGAAAATCATGAAGATTTTATGAATTGTTAATGAATGCTTAATTCATATTTGTACCTATTTTCTTTGTAGTTAAATAATTAAGAGTAAAATCTTGTAGTTTCATTTCCTTATACTTAAAGAGTGCTATAGGAGAATGTAAGAAAATCCATTATAAAAAAATGCAATACATAAATGGGTCTTGGTATAAATAATCAAAGAAGTAATTTGTTACAGTTCAGACATTACAAATAACTAAGAATATTCTTGCAAATTAATTTCCTCATAATCACAGCTATCAGCTATAGATAAAAAATAAAAGTAAAATTAAATTCATGCATTGTTAAACATGGAAAGTATTTTGTGCAATATCCACAAATGAATCATAAGTATGAAGTACATTACACAACTTTAAAAACCATAAACCAAAAAATCCTGGCCACACACATAATTGACTTTCATATTACTATTAAAACATTGACTGAAGTAAGATCTTTTTTTATAAAACACTTTATTATAGTATATTGCAGAAGACTAAATTAAATATGTGCAGGCAACAAATTTTATTAAAAAAATCAGATAGTTTCTTATTAAAAATTGCAAAATCCTTACATTTTATAAAATCTTTTTCTTAAATCTGAAACATCTTTTTTCAAGAGTTTGAAATCACTTAAACTTGGAGATGGAACGAAGCTTCAGCTGCTCTGTATGTTGAGTATTCAAATGCACAGTAAAGACTCCCCATACAACATCATGTAACTCTTCATATACTTTACTACTATTAAATTTTTCAACATTTTCAGTTTACTGTTTTTTTAAATTAATACCTATGAAAAATAAAGATTTTACTTTTGCACTGGTACTACCAGAAAAACACATGTTTCTAATTCTTCATTAGAATAAGTAATATCATGCATTATTTGGAACATTAAAAGAACTTAAGAGATACCAACTGATAAGATCAAATATTAAATCATAGAATTATCCAATAATAAAGTACTTAGATTATGTGTTAATATTAATGTAAATGTCTAAGCATTGTTAATGCAGAATGTTTCAATTTTTGATGACTTTGTAAAAGTAACATCAAGCATTTTTCCTACTTGTCTATCATTTAATATTTATTGTTAGATGGATTTAACAATGTCACAAGTAAAATATATTAATAGATGGTGAACAGGGGCAGTAAATAGATGTTAAAACTGAAATATTGTACCTATACCTATAATATAAAATATAATTTTAAAACAAATTAATTAAGAGAGCCCATTAGTTGCATATCCGCTCTTGTATATATATATATATAACATAACTATTGTTATAAGTTTCAAAGCTAGAAATATTTGGAAGATGGTTTAATGCAGTAAGTTTTACATAGCTTTATTTTAAAACTTAAGCTTTTAAATAAAATTATGAACCAAATATAACGTAATGTAACTTTCATTTGCACTGCTAATAAACATTTTATTGAGTTTTGAATGAATTCTGGCTCCAAGGGTTCAAAACACACGAAGTCTTAAAATTTAATATAAATTTCTGTTATAATTTCTCATAAGGTACAATTTTGAATTTAAAAAAGAATATCTAAAATAATAAATGATTTAGCCAGGCCAAAGCTTCGTTCCATCTCTATTGATATTTAAAAAAGTGGTACAAAAATGTTTGACTTAAAAATATGAAAGAGTCACATTGCTGAATTTTGCTCAGCATATTTTGTGACTTCCTTTATCTTATTTGCTATGCTTGCTCTTACAAGAGTTAAATTAGCATTAGTGTTCTTTTTTACGAAATCTAAAATAGCTTGTAGGCGCTTTTGGTCTATTGCAGGTTTTATATCCAATTGTTTAAACGCATTTGATTTTTTTCCTGTAAGGCTATGGTTTGCCAATTCTGACTTGTCATATAAATTGACAAGCAAGTTTCTGGCCAACTTTTTTGCATCCCCTCCTGCATTGACACAAATGTTTAATAACAGTTTTTTGTCAATGAAAACATTACTTCCCTCAACCAGTTCCTGTTCAGTTGAAAATGATTCAACTGAAACTGGAACAAATTGAGGGTTGTTTTCATCTTTTGCTATGAAAGGGTCAGGGTGGCTATTGCTGTGAAATGTATTGTCCGAGTTGCAAGTTTTTTTTGCATACTTTAGTATGCTTTTCGCCTGTTTTTGAAGGTCGTAGACTTTTTCTATTGATTCCTGAAAGTTAATTTTTTGATTCAGTTCAACTACCTGTTTCTCTAATTCTGAAATTCTTTCCTTTGCATCGGTGTATTTTTTTTTATAACCACAGCAGTTTAGTACCCTTCTTTCTAAATCTATTTTATTTTCCAGCGCAGTCAAAAGATTATCAGTTCTTTTTACCTTTTTTGTTCTGCTCTCTGGAATTGATTTTAGCTCTATGCTACCAGCAGTTTCCGATTCATCCAAAAACTTTCTATTAGGAACCGGTTTTCTCTTAGGTCCCACTTCTTTTTCAAATTCTTGCACTAGCTGATTGCATTTCTTCTCCAAATCTTTACTCTTTCCTAGATAAAAGGGACAAAAACCTTTATGAATGCTTTAATTTTTTTAATTTGCAAATTAACTTGCCAACTTAAAATATTTTGTATACATAAAAATTTACAAGCACTGGTCATTAGCACCATTATCTATGCTTTTAATTAGTATCTTTCATGCAATTGTATTGCTCAGATATGTGGATTGAATTGCTAGCTTTCAATTTGGTTCGGCATCATTATTTTATTTACTTGTAAATTTGCGACTGAAAAACATGCAGCAGATTACAAATTTTTCAACTACAAGGGCAATCAGGTACATGATGTGTTTTGTGCCTTAAAAAGAGCAGATTATTATAAGACTTATCTTTATTAACAATAAAGTTCAATGTCTGGATGTATGGATCTGTCTGGATGTCAGTGACGCGCATAGCGCCTAAACTGTAGGTTGATTATCATGATATTTGACACAGAATTAGTTTATAGCATGGGGGTGTGCACTTCGAAGCGATTTTTCGAAAATTCGATCTTGTTCTTTTTCTATTCTAATTTTAAGAAATTTTACTGAGCAGTGTTCCCTAAGTGGACAAGTCAATTACCAAATTATCATAACATGGAACCGTAACATGGGGAAGCAAATGAACACAGCCAATTGGTGAGAAATTAATCATCCATTATTTGTAAATGTACATGCAAACTAAAGGACCTCTTAATTTTGTACTACGGGCAAAGCCGTACAGATATACCAGTATTATATAAAGTCATTTGGAACATTATAAAACGAAGTCACACTAAATAAAAATAGACTTAATTAAACTAACATCTTTTCTTGTGATAAAATTCAAATTTTATGAAAATTATGAGCAGTTAGACTTTTGCCTCTTATTTACAATTAGGCAGTGGGAGCTTGGAAAAATATTTTAAAAAACGTAAAAAAGAACGGCTAAATTAATTAAAAAACAAAGATTATGCAACTATTAACCGAAAAGCTCCCATTCTCTTATTGATGCAGGCTAAATGCAATTATTCGATGGATTTATAAAAATTTAAAATAAAACAGAATTTTAACACATATATACAGTAAAACCCCTCTAATGCAGACACAAATGTTTAAATTGCATCATTTTTTGATATTTTAAAAACAAATGATGGTTTAAATATGAATTTATAAGACTTTGAACATATTATACATACAAGATTGGTTAAAACAACTTTTAAAGCTTAAATAACAGGAATGAAAAATAAAGAACTAATGAAGTGTGCCAAGTAAAAAGTAGGTGCTCCAGCTTTTACCAGCAGGGCTAGAAAAATCTTTAAAATTTGACATGTCCTACCAGGCATGTTTGTCTAAAAAGTACATGCCTAGATAAAATTTTTAAACGCCTAGTTTTTTTTTTAATTGTATAATATCAAAATATAATAAAAATCAATTTTTTATATAGCATAATCAACACAAAAAATAATTTAACAGCTTTTGCTTTATATCTGAATCAAGAATCATTTCAATATGCAGCATTTTATTAAAAAGTTTAAATAAACAGTACGTAATAAGTACATTAATTGAAAAATTAATAATTACATGACCAGCTGGGCATGTAAGGATAAAAGATTTATGCCAGATTGGAATTTTTACATGCTCTGGGCATGTCGAGCAATATATAATTTTCCAGCTCTGGTAACCAGGTTAAGAGAAAAAAGAAAAACTTGCTCTTTCATTGCTTTCAGACATTATCAAGCTCTGATTTGTTTTCATGTTACAGAACTTTCATAATTCATCATAATTGGCACTGGTTTTGCCCACCCTAGATTATTATATTAAACAAAGCTTTTATTAAATTTTAAGTAAAAATTTAAAAGTTCAAACTTGAAATAAAATAACACAAATAAAGAATTAAATTAATTTAATAAACAGATGAGGCAATAGGTTAAATGCAAAGTAGTATATAAATAAATAGCATGACATAAGAAAGAGGAGCAAAATAAGATTGAAATAAATGTAAACAATTACGGTATTTTTTCACTTTTTTTTTAAATTTAAGGGTTAATCAAACTTTTCATAAACTAAAATATAACTTTAAAACTAGAGCAGTTCATGTAACAAAAAATAAAGTTGAGATTTTGCCTCATTAAAATATTAACAGTTAAATATGATGCTTAAAATCCTCTTATTTCATTCTGAATTTAACCTTTTTCAAACCATCCGATTCAGTCCTTTCCATTTTAATGTTAATTAACCTGTTACGATACTTTTGTTGCTTTCCCATTTAACAGTGTGAATATTATTAGGCTAAAATAGACTATAAAATATCGAAAACTTTTAATTCAATTTAGAATGTGTTTAAAACAACATTTGCAACTTCAAATGAGGGGCAATTAATTTCGGAAGCTTCAATTTTTATTTGAACCATTTACCATTTGAAAATGAAATAAAGCTAAATTAATGTTGCTTTAATTTTATCCATAAATCAATTTTTTCATGGATGAAAACAATGCTGACCATGTGGATCAAACCAAAACACAGAGCAATAGCATAGTTTTGATGGGCAGTCTAACAAAGTCTGACAAAAAAAAAAAAAGAGGCATAAGACTGAAGTTTACGGAAACAACCTAAATGTGTCTGCAAAATCTGCTTTCGGTCAATTGACTCATTATATTCCAGACAATTTCTGTACAAAACATTTGCTCTTTCTTTAATACCAAAAAATAATACACAAAATACATTAAACAAACATTTCTCGCTCAAAACTTAAAAGACTTTAATACGTTAAATTAAAATCATCATTTCAATGCCGGTCCCAAATTCAATTAATTACATATGCCCCACGTGGTCACACATATAAACTCCAAAAACATCAAATCTCTGTGCAAAACCATTCTCTTTTTTTATATATACCAAGAAGAAAAAAAAAAAAAGATACACAAAAATACATTAAACAAACGAATATTTTTCGCTCATAACTAGGAAATATGACTTTATTATGAGTTCAATCATCATTTCAGTGTCCCGAATTCAATTAATTACATTAATATGCCACGTGGTCACATACACCAAAATAGATAAGAAAAAAAATTGTATTACATACCAATATCTAAAACTGTGGCTGTGTGAAAACTGTCTTGAAATTTGACTTCAACATCACAGCTAATCAGGTCATCATTTGCAGCTTGAATATTACTGCCATCTAAATTTCGGACCTCCGTAAATGGAATAACATCCCAGCAGTTTTCACCTTTCCACCGGATAAGGCAATGGTCCGCCATTATTAAGTTTCAACTAACTTTTATACGACCACGACCGGGTTCTTCGTTCTTCTGGTTGATGATCGCACATTGCAGCGCCACCTACAGACGGCGCATGCGCGAAGAGAAAACTTTGCCGGCAAAAGACATACGGGATTTTCGATTAATTTATTTTCTTACACAATGAAAGAAGTCATGTGGTTTTTATTCTCACCCACATCGCAGGGGTGCCCAAAAGGGGGGAAAACAGCAGAAGTAGCCGCCACCAACATTTCTGCAAGGGGGCGGTCTTATACATTTTAATTATTTTTTTATTAAATGTATTTATATTTATTTATTTTGAATTTAAATTATTTATTTTATTCTGTTTGTATTTTATTTTTTTTATTTATTTGGTTTTTGTATATTTGTGTGTAGATGTTACTGGCTTTTTAGCACAAAACTTTTCTAAAAAAAATAATATTAATGAAAAATAAATTAATAAATAAATAAATGAAATACATTATTTAAAAATTAATAAAATATAAAAAGAGAACAAAAAAAATAAATAAAAAGGGAAAGAAAGTTGAGATTTTTTTTGGGGGGGGGGGATTTGCGTCATTGAACTTGTTTGGAATTTTTCTGATTATTATAAATAGTTTAAGCATTTTTTGTAATGAATTATTTTATATTTTATGAGTATCTTTTTATTAATTAATTACGTTCTATTTATTTAATAGAACTATATATGAAAAAATGCATAATCCTCGAAAAAAATATGACCCTTTTTACAAATAATCAATTGTTAAAATAATTTATTAAATAAAATAGATCAATTGTTTTTTTACAAACCTTTCCTAACTAGAAATTTTGTTTAAACACTAATGAAATGTGAACAAAATGAACGAATTCTCAATTTTTTTACAAAATTTTACTATAAGAGAAATTTAATGACCAAATTCTATAGAACTTTATAGAAATAAATATCTATATAAACCTCGTTCGAGTTCTATAAAAGTTGCTATAGAATGCTATAGAAGTAAACATCTATAGAACTTTCATGTTCAAATTCTACAGCAGTTTCTATAGAATTTTATAGAATAAATTTCCTATAGAACCTTCAACGTCAAATTCTATATGGAAATTTATAGAGTTATATAGAAATAATTTCTATACAAACTTTCTTATAGACTTCTATATAACTTTCTATAGAATTCTATAAGCCTCTATCAACCATTTTCGTAAGGGTTCTGACTCTCCTACGGCCAGCTGCCTTTTTCCCATTTGTATTTTTTTCAGTATTTCCAATTGGGGTTTGGAATAAGTTTTATGTATTTAAAGCACTGGTAGCAAGTGTTTCCTCTTGACTAGTTTGACAAGCATGGTTCAAACATCCTGTGCTGGTTACGCTATGCTACATTTTCCACAATATTTTTTAAAAACTAACTCATGCATGAGTTCCATACTGTTTTCCATTTTTATCAGTTTTAATGTTTGTTCCAGTTTTTGAAATTATTTTAGTTGTTCCTGCTCTGAGTATTTATTAAAGTTGAAAATATTCCATAAAAATGTAAAAAATTCTGAACAAGGAGATAAGTGATTAAACTTTTCACTTAAAGATGATATTGCATCGTCTAAGATCCAAAGAAGCAGTTTGCTTTAAAATTTGCTTTTTGTTCTGAATAGACTGATCATCACTTTCGTAAGAAAATGTATTTTGATTTTTCAAGGTTTAAATATTTGTTGGCTTTTTTGAAACTTGTATCAATATCTAAAGAAGATGAAATTTTAAAAGAATTATATAGCATCCCTACTCGACCATCTTGTCTTGTTGATTCTGAAAAAATATTATAAAGCTCTTGAACTGTCAAAAATATTTTTGTACTGAATAAATTATTGAATGCAGCTTTTTCTACGACAAGATTCAAACTGTAATAGGGTACAAAAAATGTTCAAGGGTTGACTTCCAAGATTATTTTCTGCACCACTTACCACTCATTCTTACCACTCATGTTTTGAACCTGGAATGTATGTTGTTCAAGAGAGCAGGGAAAACTCTATTTTGAGTTATCGAATACCTTTATCTTTCATCATATTAGAGTTGTTCACTGTTCAACCATATGTTGTTCACCGTATAAGGCACTGTTCTTGGCCAGCGGGACATTCGGCTGGTACAAAGAGTACAAGCACAAAAATGTGATGCTTATCACTGGTGTCATCTCTTAGACCATTCTTTTTATTATGTGAAGGATGTTATAAAGTAAATTTGTTTATATGTTATAATTCAATGATAAAATTTGCAACAGATTCTCCAGCTCTCTGTACACGACTATTGAACATCAATCTTTAACAATTTCTGATTGTGCCAGATCAAAGTGCTCATTTAAGACTTCAATAATCTCTTCTAACGTTTTCGTTTTCAGGGCCAAATAAAACAATAAATTTCTGAAAAAAGCATGTATTTTTGGATCGACTAACAGTCAAGAGAATAGCTCTTTGGCAATCGTCATCATTGATTTTGTTTGCAACTAGAAACTGCTCTGTATACAATGTCCAGAATTCATTCGCTGAATCGAGTTCCTTTATCTGTCCAAATGAACCCATAATTGAAGTTTAATTTATGATAAAAAAAATGTGCAGTGTTTCTCTTTCACGTCAGACTTTGCATGTTTCATGTTCTGTTGAAGAGATTCAGCCAGTTCACATCACAACATTTATTATTAATCTAGGTTACATTATATAATTAAGCATCACATCAGATCCTCAGATCCATACTCAGAGGAGCTAACATCATGGTGATCAACATGCATCACATAACTTGTCTTGTTAACAAAACCAACATGGTCTCATTCAGTACAGTTACAGTTAAACAAATCACAACTCAGTTACATGACCCCCCCCCCCCCCCCCGTCGAAGATTTTTACCCACAAACATAACTTGCTAAATATTTTGTTTGTTGAATTAGTCGCCCTGATCTTGTTTTATTAGATACATCAGAATTAGAAGAACAGAAGTCATCACCATTGTTATTACTATTGTCAGAGCTAGTGGATACAGTTGCTAAAAAGTCTGGACTATCTTGATCTAGATCTTAATTATTTTTAAATGGTATTGCTGATGGCCTTATGTGTACTCGATATCTTATTAAGGTTTTGCCAGAGCTATTTTGAATTAAATATGACCGTTTTTTATGTTTTGATATTATTTTGGCTGGTTCCCATGTGTGATGATCGAAATGATCTATGCTAGGGTGTATCACCCTAGCATTATCATCTGCCTCAAAAGGTTTTAAACTTCTAGCTCCTCTATCTTATTTCTTTTGTTTTTCTTTATGTTGAGAAATCTTGCCTTCTAGATTTTTAAATATTTCCAAGTTCAACAATTTATTATGAATAGGGATTTTTGTTTTTAGTCTATGACTAGAATATTAACTGAGCTGGAGGCAGATTTAATCCCGAGATGGGAGTGTTTCTATACTCCATGATACCAGCCACCTAATCTTTTCCTTCCTCATATGCTTTCCTAAGTATCGCTTTAGCAATTCCTACTGCTCACTCTGCCACCCCATTACTTTTTGCATAACGAGGACAAGAAAAGTTAAAGTCAAAATCCCATTCTTTTGCAAATGTCCTATATTCTTGACTGTTAAATGGTACATTGTCTGAAATGACCATTGAAGGAACCCCAAGCCTTGAAAAGCACATCTTTAACTTTTTATTTATTTCTCCTATGGTTTTGTTATTTATTCTCTCGATTTCTATCCATTTAGAATAATAACACACAATTTCTAAATAACTGACATTTCCAAACTCCATAATATCTACACCTATTCTTTTGAATGGCCTAGATGGTGTTGGATGAGATTCTAAAGGTTCTTTGAGATTTGATTTTTGAAATTTTTGACATACTTCACATTTTAATACGATGGATTCTATACTTTTACCCATCCCTGGGCAGAATATTATCTCTCTTACCCTGCTTAACTTGCTCAGACCATCCTTTCTCACAGTATTCATACACCAATTTTAATTCAGAGTTCAATTGAATTGCTTCTTTAAACTGAGTTATCCTTCTGTCACCAATAGGCAGTTTGTTAACGGCATGCACAACACTCAGCATGTCAGGGTCATCATACACTGGATCCTTAAAACATGCCCTCGAAAGTGTATTTGCGAGCTACATTTCACACCCTTTTATATACTTAATTTCAAATTGATATTTTATTACTTTTAATAACGTCCTTTGCAACCGAGAAGATATATTGCTCATAGGTTTATTGACAATGCTTGTAGGAGGTTTATGATCACTTTCGATAATTATCTTACTTTCATACACAAAGTTATGAAACTTTTGTGGAGCAAAAACAATTGCTAACATCTCCTTTTCGATTTGGGCATAACTTTGCTCAGTGGTGATAAGACTTTTAGATGCATATGATACAGGGTGACCCTCTTGAATAAGACAGGCTCCAATGCCATCTTTAGAGCTGTCACACTGTATCACAGCCTGCTTTGCAGTATTGTAAACTTTTAAGACAGTTTTAGAACTTAAATGACACTTTATTTCTCTAAATGCCTTCTCTTGTTCCTCATTTCACTCAAATTCTACGTTGTCTTTCAAGAGGCTCCTCAAGGGGGAAGTTATTATTGAAACATTTGTGTGTGTGGGTATGAATTTGTAAATATAATTTACCATTCCCAAGAGTCTTCTTACACCCGACTTATCATTGAGGGTAGTCATTTCAGTTATAGCTTTAATATGTGAGGGGTCAGCTTTAATCCCATCTTTTGAGGTGATTTGCCCAACATATTTAACTTTTGTGACTTTATATTGAAATTTCTGAGGGTTAAAGTTAATGTTACATTCTTGAGCTCTATTAAAAACTTTTGAAAGAGCTTCGTCATGTTCTTGGTCTATGCTCCCAGCAACAATGACATCATCAAAGTATATTTCAATATTTTCTATATCATCAAAAATACTTAAAATTTCTTTTCTGAAAGACTTCTGGGGCAGAAGCTATCCCAAAGGGCAACCTCAGAAACTGATATCTGCCAAAGGGAGCATTAAAAGTGCACAACTCAGCACTAGAGTTATCTATTGGCACTTGCCAAAACTCATTTTAGGTCAAGAACTGAAAATATTTGTTTCCCCTCTAACCAGCTAATTCTTCACTAGTGGGTATGATATGATGTTCACACTTTTTATAGCTTTGTTTGGATTTCTGGGATTTGAAGAAATTCTTAGTTCCCCATTATGTTTTTCTACTACTACAAGACTATTAACCCAATCTGTTGGCTTGTTTACTTTTCTTACAATGACTTCGGCTTTTAATTTATTTAATGTTGACTTTAAGTTTTTATTTAATGACTCGCCAAGGGTTCTCGCCTAGGAGAATTTATGACTGGCTTTACTGTGGGATCAACTTCGATATAATAGGGCTGACTCGGAAATTTACCTAACCCTGTGAAAATTTCTTTGTTTACATTTATGATGTTTTCTTTACAATTTGAATTGATATTAGCTAGCTTTTGGCAAGCTTTCAAACCCAATATAGGCTTCAAAGATTATTATTTGATTTATTAAGACAATGGTTCCTTTTCTTTATATAAGAAAGCAAAAGGTTCTCCTCCTTATGTCTTCCGAATAATGTAAGTTTTAAATCTGGAAGAATTTTCCGGATAAACCAAGTTTTCAGTAATCCGAGGTGAGGTAAGCCCCAGTTACTTCGGATTTTCGAGACTACACTGTAGCATAATTCTAAGCAGAAATGGTACCAAAAAATTATATTCATTATGTCTGCAAACGGGTCAAGTGTCCCTTGAGCTAGGGAGACTTGACCCTCTTAATTAATGTAAGAAGATTCATAGATATTGAAATCAAAAACTCACGTTTAATGATGTTTTTTGCTTTAATAAATGATACTTGAAGAGAGGTGAAGTGATACAGATTTTTTTAAAATTAATCTTATTGCATGTCAGCAGAAAAGCAGAAGTCTAATTCAAAACTTATCAGCTAAGACCTAAACAATATTTCAGTTATTTTATTAAGAAACAAATCATTAGGCTTAAAGATCATTAGTATTTTAGTTATTTGTCAAATAAAAACAATTAATTAGACCAAAATGTTTTAGTTATTCTCTAAATAAAAAAAATCCCCTTTCATATTCACAATATTAAAGTTATTGCTTAAATAAAAGCAAGTCATTAAGGTCCAAATCACAATATTTTAGATAAACACAAGCAAATATTCATTGAAAACATCAAATTATCCTTTGGGTCAAAGCTTCCTAGTTAGCTTTCTCTTGTTTTCCTTACATTTTTAGCATTTTAGATCAATAAACTCCAATCATTAGGACTAAGACACAATATGTTATCTATTCAAAAATAAAAATTCATTGAGAAAACATTAAATTAAACAAAAACATCATCTTAGCCTTTGGGTCAAGTCTCCCTAGTTAGCTTGGGCTTAAAACTTCCTAGTTAGCTTTCTTTTGTTTACCTTAAAGTTTTAACAACTTAGATTCAAGTTACATAAAACTACTGTATATCAGTAGATAGCTAGAAAAGTGACTAAAACATGCATACATTTAAAATTCATTTCCCTCAAAACTTGAGGATAAAATTTAAAAAAATTCGAAAATCTTTTTAGGTGCAGTATCATTTAACACTGAATTTTTTGGAAACCACTGATAATTCTGAAATGGCTTATCCCTGCAAAATACTGATGTGTGACTGGTAAACCAATAACATCTATGACTAAATATTTTCCCTAAATATACAGTCGAGCCTCCATATATCGAACTTCCACATATCGAAATTTTCTATATATCGAAATCCCAGCAAATTTCAATGTTCGTTACATAGAAAAATTGTTTCTATATATCGAAAAAATCTCTATATATCGAAAAAAATTTCGAGACATTCGTAGATTTTTTTTTCCACTTTAGACTGTTTGACTCATGAAAAATGAAGGTTAGGGGAGAAAGTTATGTTTACTAAAGGTTGCTAAGAAACTCATAAGAAATCTGGGTTTGAGGGGTGTGTAGATAGTTCGTTGTTCCGTTCTGGAGTTCTTAAATTACCTCAAGTTTATTTCAAATCTTAGTTGTAACCACTAATACTGTAAAATCAGTTTCAAGTTATCCTTTATGTCTGTTGATTATCATTCTTAGTCTTTTTAGCTTCAGGAAAAATCATTCAAGTTAAGTAGATTGATTTTTTACTATTATCTCGATTACATTGTCAAAACGAAAATCCCCTCATGTTACGAATCAAGTTGAACTGTCGAAGAATGAAGGTGTATGAAGGCACAAAAATGTTATTTCTGTTAATTTTTCAGTTATTAACTTTCGTTTAATCTGATGCTTGTATAAATTAGAAATTAGGTTTCATGCACGAAAATTAGCTTTAATTTTAATGTTTTAGGAGTTTTTTTTATGATAAAATAAGATCGTTTCTATATATCGAAATTTCTATATATCGAATTTTTTCCGGCAATTTGCTACTTCGATATATAGAGGTCCGACTGTACTTTTCATGGAAAAAATCCTCATGGGTCGTCTCCCTATGGGTCAAACTTCCCTAGTTTCCACTATCTGGAAAATTCTTTAAAATTATAATTTTACACTATTCAGGTGAGATGTACCTTTTCTTCCTTGGAGAATGAAAAAGTATTGCCATTACGAAAAAATCTCTCATATTTCAGCATAAATTTCCATTTTTGTGTTGCTTCTAAATCACTTTTGTGTAGATTTACTCTTGATTTCATGATGTGTGTACATATTCATGGGAGTAAACATGTAGGACACCAAAACGAGCATTTTGGATTACTTCCAAATCAATCTTGATGAATTTTGTCGTCTCTGTATCATGTGTGTACGTCAAACACAAAAACAAGTATAGCTGTAGAAGTTTAAAATTTTCTTTAGAGACATACTGAGTAGCACATTGGCCCAGTACGGAGTTACCGAGCACCAATTGTGTTTTAAGAATCACTACCGACACACACCTGATGAATTTTGAACTCATTGAAATAGTAGTATAGACCTCCATGTCCATATAATAGTTTTTGAAACAAAATTCCGTGTGAAATTTAATAACACATTATTTAAAAGATTTTTTTGTGTCAAAATTTTACAAAAGTTATTTTTAAAATAAATAAATAAAATGTGTGAATAATGAAGTTGGAATTAAAACAAATTAAATCTATCTGTTCTAGTTCTAGTCCGCCAAACAAAAATAATTTTAAAAAGCAAATAAAACAACGTCAAAAGCAAAAATGTACAGAAACACTGCATACACGTATTTCTGCATTACAAGGAACGTCTTTTTCAGTGCATAAAGTGTAAGCTAAATGAATGTTAAGACATCCAACAAAAAAATCCGACTTTTGTCGGATGTCTTTAAATCCATAAGCTCGCATTTTGTGCAGTGAAAAAGGCATTCCTTGTAACAGCAAAACACATGTTTGCAATGTTCCTGCACATTTGTGCTTTTAACCTTGTTTTATTTGCTTTTATTTTTTAAGCAAAGGTATTTTTATATTTCTAATAAATAATTTTTGTTTGTAGCAAAAATCCATTTAATAATATAAAAATTTCATCTTTTCTATACTTACCTTTTTTGCCCCAATTTTGATAAATAAGTTTTATTAACTTTCGGGGCATTAAAATAAGGATTTACTGCATTGAAGCATAGCAAACTTCATTGTTCTCAAAATTTAAATTTGACTTGCAAATGATTGCAGCATATTACCCCTTTGCCCTTTTTAAAAATAGATGTTTGAATTTTCACATGAAAGTAGGCCCAATCTGTTAAAAGTACGTTCATCACGAATTTGATTTTCAATCATAGAATTAGTTTAAATACTAATTTAAAAGTAATTTGTTTTTGGAAAAGACGAACAAATTTAAGAGATTTAACAGTATATTTTAAGAAAAAGCAAATTTTTCCTTACAATCTGACTAATTTGAAAGACATTGACAGCTTTTCAAAATGGGCAGAACTTTAATCTTCCAACTGATGTCATAACAAGAGATAAAGTTAAATACTTGAAATACTGCATTATAAGATCTGAGTGATTTTCCGCATATCCAGGAAGAACAACAGAGAAATTGTTTGATTTAAAAAGTCATTTTTTTATTGCAGCAAATACTGTTTTCAACTTTTTTCCATTCATGTAAAAAATATAGCTCTTTTTTTTCCTAAAGATAATTTTTTATTACCAGAAAGTTATTCTCCCTCCTTTTCTCATGTTTACTTCAATCATTTAAAAAAATTATGTCAACAATCCACAAATTGAGTAACTCGTAAATTATATTATATACGTAAGAATATTTACATTAGTTTGAACTGTTTTTCATTACTTTCTATTTTCTTTCAGTTTGTGATTCAGTTATGAAGTATATGATAGTGTTTTGAAAATGCAACCTCCTGTCTGATATTTTAAACTATTTAATACATAGTATAGCAATACATTGGGAAGTATTTGAATCAAAAATTGTTTAGAAATTTTGCATTCTTCGCTTGTTATGGCAGATTCTTCAGCTGGGCAGAGTACATGCAATGATTCAATAGAAGAACAAAGTAATTTACATTCAACTGATGTAGAAATATCTAATGTTGATACTGAAATTCCAACTACAGAAGCGACTTCTTCACAGTCAAGTAATGTTGAAGATCTTTCATCAGCAAGTCCAGTAAAAGAAAAAGTGACCATTCCAGATGATAAATCAGATTCAATCTACCACATAAAGTGGATCTCTCGGAATGGAGTTAAAAGTCCAGTCATAACACAGGTGAGTTATAATTCTTCCACTCTTTTCAAATGGAAAGTAGATCTTTGTATAAATCTGTTTATTGACTCCTTGAGCTAGGCTAATTACTCAGGCATGGGCGCCCATATGCAAAATTTAAAGGGGAGGGGGGCTCAGATATTTTCCCCATGGTTCATCAGGATATTTTCCCCATAGAAACAGATTTCAGTACAGAGTAGAATCATTTTAAAGTTTGACATTTTTAATAAATTATTCATTAATGGCTAGAGAAGAAATGTTTTTACATTTTTGCAAAGAAAAAAGTACTAAAAGAAAGGAAGTTCTAATTTCTAAGGGCTAGAGCCCCCTCTTGCCCCCCTATATGGGTGTCCTTGTATTCAGGTCTGCAATAAAAAAATGCAAGGAAAGTGATAGCTGAACTTTATACATTTGCTGGTGACGATTTCAGGAAAAATGATGACAATTTTTTTAATGCCTCTCATTTTCTTGAAAAATTAAATTTTTTATCTTTGAAGTCAGTATGCATCTGTCTGTATCAGTTGTATACTCTACACATTTAGAAGAATGAAAACCTGGCTCTCAGTGATTTAAAAGTTATTTCCATGCTTCTTAATCAGCACGATGCATATACAAAGTACTCATGTATCATTTGTATCTGGGATAGCTGTAATAAAACTCAAAGTTGGTCAAAAAAAAAAAAAAAAAAAAAAAAAAAAAAAAAAAAAAAAAAAAAAAAAAAAAAAAAGAACTTTAAAAGTAAATCTTAAACCAATGTGCTTCAGAACAGCTTAGTTATGCCCAAAACATAAGTTGTTACCACCTCAACACCTTAAATTAGGTGCATGTGTGATGGAAGACCATCCGTTAGATTTGTATTGTGTTCTTTTTTTTTGTTAAGATCTTATTTCCTGCCATCACAGGTTCAGTTAACACTTAAAATGCTATTTGTGGCGAATAGTTAGTTTATTAAATGATGTTCCTGAAACAAAAATTTTGTTGAATGCTAAAAAGAGAGTATATAACATAATACAAATCCTTTAGTTTACTTATTTCGTTATTTATTTAGTTTAATTATTTTATTATAAATTTTACATCCCATATTTAAAAACAAATTTTAATTCTGCATTTTCAGTCTTTCCCCCCCCCCCCTTTTTTTTCAAATTCAAACATCTGCCCCTGTTTATGCAAGAAAGCATGTCAGCTGCTGATTATTTTTAACTGAAATTAAATTATTATTTACTTTTTTTTTTTGTGTCGCAGTTTATGACAACAGGAGCTGAAAGTGTTAGTATTTTCAAATGATAAATGGATGCTCTTGAAGGAATGTTTTCGTTTTTGACAAAACAAATCTTTAACAAAAATGGTTTTATTGCACCAAAAAATATGAGTTTTATTATTATTATTGTTTTTTTTTTTTTTTTTTGTGATCGCTTTATCGCATTTTATTATTTCACACTTAAATTTTTATTACTGTACTGTTGAAAAGTGTTTCTTTGTTTGGATTTTATTTTCATATTTTTGTATTTAATATTTTGTTTCCACCTGTTAATTTTTCATACTGAAAATTGTCAGCTTGTTTCTTTCGTTTTGTTTTTATGACTCTGTCTTTCATTAAATCCCTTTAATACTTCAAAAGTACTGTTAGTTTATTTTAGGGACAGTTTTAAATCAAAAAGACTGTTAATTTACTTTACATTAGAAATAAAGTTCTCTAAATTTGTTTTCTGTTGACGTGTGTTCAGTCCTATCTCTTCCTATTTTTTCCTATTTTTTCAAATGATTTTTTTTTCCTACTTTTTAAATTTTTGACTCCTTATTTCCTACTCCCCCCCCCCAAAAAAAAAACACTTCGGGGTCTGACCAACTCAAAACCAGAGGGGCTCTGCTCTGATCAGATTTAATGTGCTTCCTGTGCTGCTGGGAGCATCTAACATGATTCTTTTGAAATATACTTTAAATACAGATTTCTCCGGTACACAAAGAACCTCACTATAAAGAAATTACAAACACAGGGTTTCTACATGAGTAAAGTTACATTTCCTGCACTTACAAGTGGATTCTTCCCCAAAAAATACTGGAACCAGTTATTGAAGAATAGGGTGGAAGGTTCTGCTAAGATATCAAAGATACAGCACAAATAGGATAGGATTAAATACTTAATATTAAGCTTAAAAGAACGTTAAAAAGAAGCTTCAAAGGAAAAGAAGTAATCAAATATAAACTTTTTTGTTTTATTTTGTTATGCTTTCCACTCTAATCTCTCTTTCCACCGCCCTAAATAAAATAAAAACATGGTCAAAGCTCATTAACACAAACTCGATGGGAACGCCTAAATATTTCATGCTAACCGAGTTTTGCGCTAACCAGTTTCCACACTTACCGGACTTGGCATTAACAGACAATTCTTTTTGTTTTTGTGATGCAAAAAATATAGGAACCCTTGTTGAGTACATTTGCACAAAAATGTATGCACAAACTTCTATATTTATAGTTTAAGTATGAAACTTATATTGATCATAAAAATAAAAGAAAAAGTTTTATTACCTGTATATATACATTGATTAAAGAAAAAAGAAATCTTGGATAAATTTTTGCATCAATGTTTTGAAATAACACCCTTTTACAAAACCATTTGTCTCCTCTAAACAGTTTAACACCTGCAAGGCATTCTCTTGCTGCATTAAGAGTTGTTGCATAGTTTTTAATGCTGCTCCCGCTTCGTTTACACTGATCCAAATTAGGGCTTCAGGATCAGCATTTTCATTATCGTCATCTGTTTCGATTTCATATACTTCATTTTCGGATTCCGTAACTATTTCTTCATCCGTTGAAGTTAAGACTTTGTCATTTATTGCTATGTATTCTTCAAACAAGGTGGCAGAAACAATGTTTCTTTTAACAGCTTCTTCAATAACTGAAGAAATTGTTTCATTACCCAGTTTTTCTTTGGCAGTTTCATCCAATCCATCAAGACCTCCATTATGAAAGCAGTTTTGTATTGTTGAAAGTTTTACTCAGCCCCATGCTCTTTTCAAGTACCATAGTAATAGATCGATGAAGAATTCCTTCTTGTCAGAACAGAAATAGCTTTTCGGACCATTTTTCTACGACAGTGCATTTTAAAACATTTGAATATTCCTTGATCACAAGGCTGGATTTTCGCTGAAGTGTTGGGGGCTAAAAAACACACTTCATTGCTTTGAGACCTTTAAACCTCTACATGGGCAGAACAGTTGTTCAGAATTAGACAAATTTTTCTTTTCTCACTATGAAATTTTGTCAGCCACTCGAACATCTTGTATGTTTCACAAAATGTTGTAAAAATTTTGAAAAGTTCTCTCTTCAGTCATCCACCTAGACCAAAGCTAGGGGAGAGTTGGGTCTAGTGGGACAGTTTTGAAGTTTTAATTATTACAAAATGAAATTAACACGTTTTTGTACAGATTTTTTTATGGGTTAAAAGAGAAATACTGGCTTTAAAAAAATATATATATATATTTAGAAGATACAGAATTTTGTTGTTGTTGTTGTTTACAATCCTTCATTGATCCAGCGGCAGCTAGATCAGATTCATGATGCCATGAACCCTAGCGAAGTCAAGCACCAGTAGTGGGCTAGCACAGACATCTGCCAGAGTGAACCCCAAACAATCAAGGATGTGGTCGGGGGATGCCGGTTTCAGATTGCATTTGCTGCACAAAGAGAAGATCTTACACCCAGAGTCGAAAACCATGTTCTTCAGATGACCACTTATGAGTCTTGAGACGGCCGTTTGATCATGTCTGTCACCCTCAAAATCTAACGAGCCTCCCGGGGTCTTCCTGCAGTACCAGGGATAGGCGGGAGGGGTGATCCAGACTTGCTTGTCTCCTTGTTTCTTCATAGAGAAAATTGCCTTATAAGTTAATGTGAAGTCCTTGTTGGGCAACTCTGAACAACCTCTTTTAGCCAAGATGTCTGCGGCTTCATTGCCATGGATGTTTACATGAGAGGGAATCCACTGAAAGTGGACTTCCCTTCCCTTGGTTAGATTTTTGAGATGGGTGATAATCTGAATACCCACAAGGTCGCACACACTGCTCCAGTTGTGTAGGTATTGAATCGAGCTCCGACTATCAGTAAGGATCCAAATGTCACCATATTTAGTGTCATGAAGGATGGTATTTAATCCTTCATTTATGGCGATTAATTCACTTCTGAATACCGAACAGATATCCGAGTTGCGTCTGGAAAGCTGAACAGAAAGACTTTCGATAAAGACACCACTCCCAGTGTTATTCAATTCATCTTTACTGCCATCTGTGTAAATCAAAATGGCATCACTCGGGATGCCATCTATAACTTCTAGAGCCAACTGTCTTAAATAATCTGGAGCATCTGTGTTTTTGTTAGTGACGGACATAAGTTCAGTATGGAAGTGAACTCCGGGTAGGCCCACAAATCGGGCTCACACAAGGTCTTAGAGAGGACTGCTCTACTGATTTTGAAATTATCTTTATAATTATCAGCCAAACTAAATTGGCTATATTTCTTTAATCTTTGATTATTTATCCAATCACACAAATATTCTGATGTTCTATTATGGTTTCCATAGCTGCGTAATTTGTTAAAATATTTAACCAAGTTTGAGTTTTTTTCAAGACCAAGTGATGGAAGATTTGCCTCATAGAGTACAATGTCATTCGGGCAGCTGCTTTTCAAACCTGTTATGATACGAGCTGCACATAACTGAACCCTCTCGAATTTGGAGAGATTCGTAAAGAGAGAATTTTTTTTTTTCTTAATAGAATTTTTTTAAATAGAGATATGACTTTTATACATTATTGTCTTTGTTCCATTAGTCCCCTAGGTGTGGGTCTATTGGGACACTATGTGGGCCTGATGGGACACGTCAAAATCAATACAAAAACGAGTTTTGATACACATTTAAAGACAGCAGATTATATTTTAAAATGTAATGTTCATAAAAAATAATTATGTCATATTAAAATTTGAAAAATTAAAATCAAAAGATATCAAAGTTGATACACAAATACTTTTCTGGTCGATTGTTGGCTGAGGCAATTTGTGTACAATATCTTTAATTTCAGTCGAGTATTTTTCTTCCTTTTCAGGATAGAAAAACTTTTGTAAATCACTTCTTTTTGTGAGGAAGCTCAGAAAAAGTTCTTGAATTCCATGTTTATTTCAACAACAACTACTGCATAACGATATGTCGAAGATTTTCCTTCAGATTTTACCAAGACAGAATCATTTTCAGACATTTGCTCTAAAGGAACATTTTCTTTGCCTACTTTCAGAACTTTCTAAAAAAAGAAATATGTTTCCTTTTTTTTGTTATCAATTTAGGTATTTTGTGGGTCTTTTCCTGTGTTATTTCAGTATTATTATTATTCACTGCTTTTTCAGGTGTTTGTGTCAAAATTTTTGTTGTTCCCCATTTTCTTCCTTGTTTGGTATCAAATTTTCGAGGGAGAGCTTTTGGAAATGGTCTGACTCCGGTGTAACTGGTAGAGAGAATGATGCAGAAGGGCTATGTCTCAGTACAGTTGTCAAGCTCATATCATTTGTTGACAGCTTTGAAATAACATCTTGAGTATCAACTTCATTTGTCGTTGTTGGTTCTGTACAATGAGACACATAAGAGGACAAGAAATCCGTTTCTGTCAAATGATTTTTATTGAAAGGAAAAATTCCACTTTTTGAAAAACCAGCTAGAATATTGTTTGCCGTCATTGAAAGAGTAAATGCTCCATTTACAATACCAGGCACGTGATAATAAGTGACAGTTTGGCCTGGGTTATTAAGCATCCAATCAATTCAATGCACTATTATAATACCTTTTAAAAGGTCCATAGACACTGAGATCCAATGGTTGTAATCTGTGGGAACAATGTGGGGGGGGGGGGGGGAGTCACCATAACCACTCCATGTTTTTTTTTGCGAGTTTAATGGCTCTACTACTTACATGGCTTTCATGATTGTCAAGTATAAGCAAGGAAGGATTTTCATCGCTTGTATTTGTATGCTTTTTAAAATGCTCCATTAACTTCAAGAAAATTTTCGGCAGTCATCCAACCAGACTTGTGTACAAATGAAAGGCTTCCATATAAAGCCCCATGAATCAAAAAATTGTTAGTCATCTGCAGTTTAAGGCCTTACCTTCTTCCTTGTATGACAACCAAATTCTGTTTGATCCACTTATTCTTTGGGATGTTTTTTGGACGATTGGATCACATGCTGTCTGTTGGGGGTGATAAGAGAAAAAGGTTTCGATTTCACTTGCTTTGGGTCGCGAAAAAAACAAACCAAATTGCCGAATTTTCAGATGTTGAAAGATGAGTTTGAGCAGGTTTAGAAATTGATGGTGAATCTACATTTAAAATAAGCTCTTCAGTTACACTTGAAGTATTCCCACTTAAAAGATCAGGATTAATATTAGAGGAAGTTGGCAACTTACTGTTTTTGTACGGGATAATTTTCACAATTTCTTCAACGCAATTGTTTTCATTATTTGTCATCATTTGCTCATTGCTTGGTATTTCATTGCCCAATTGCTCATTTTTGTCGGAAATAAATGTAGTATCTTCATCTTTTTCGAGAGACGAAAGTTGTAAAACCGAATTTTCATTATTTTCAGAGACCTTTGTTTGCTTGAAGAACAACAGGGTAATTTTTGAACACTTTTTTGCCTCTGTCTGCATTAACTTTTGCTTTTTCTCTTGTACTCTTTCTGCACCCCCTTTCTTTTTCATAAGTTTTGATCCCGTGGATAAATTTACCTTTTGTTCCAGATGTAATAACCTATTGTTATCTTTTGAATTATTATCTCTAAAAAATAACTTTTAAAATTAGAGAAAACTTTGATTCTAATTTTTTCTAATTTTTGTTTGATTTCATACTAACAGCAAAATAGAGATTTTTAAATACGAAGGTATAAAAATGTTATAAACATTCTGAGGGTGTTCTCCATTGTACCTGTTTTGGTCAATGGTTTCATTAATCTGGGCTAACACGGAATCCAGGTCGTCCGAATCAATGAAAGTACGGATTAAGCAAAATAACCTATAAATTGAGCCAAGGACATAATCTACTATACGCAGTGAAAATTGTATTATGAATTCAAGAGAATAGAACTGCATAGAGAAAGTTGCAAAAAATTAATAAAGGGGTAGGGGAAAGGGGGCACATGTCAACATGGTATATTTCACGAAGATAATTTCAAAAAGTTCTCAATTAATGCCAATACCAGTCCTATCTCTTAGCTAAACTGAGAGCAATGAGTCATTTTATGTTTTTGTGGTGGCCACTTCTTGGATTTAGCAGGTGTTGTATGTAATTTTATCATGTCTTTTTCTCATGAAAGCGTATTTTTAGTTAAGTGTTAAACTAAACATAACTATTACAAACCCTTTTATGAACATTCAATTTGGTACATTAATCTGAGGTGCCCCTCCCCCCCCTTCCAAGTACTATGAAGACCCTCCACAAGAACTAGAGCCTCCAAAAAGAAAAATATCCCTAAAAACACCTGCCCCCACTGAATATTTCAGAGGTGAAAGAGCAGGGATGCCTTTGATGAGCAGCCCCAGCATTAATGAATAAAACTAGTTCTGATCGTATTTTGACAACATTTGCTTTTAGAGGGGAAGCACAATCGAATGTTTTTTGCTTTTTGTAGATTAGTAGATTACCTATTTCCTCCTTTTGCATCTTTTAAAATACTTACAATCTCCTGATATTCGCCAATCATCTGCAAGAAATAGACTTAATATCTCCAAAAATATAAATAATAACAAGAAAAATAGTCAAAATGAATCACTTGGTTTGACCTGTGGGATTAATCTGTGAAAAACCGTGAAGGAAAAGTAATTGAAATTTCCTGTTCTAACGGAGAACTTAGAATTTTGACTGAAAAAAAGTTCTAATCCTGTTTAAATTTACTTAGTGACTTTGAATATGATGGGCATCTTAGATACGAATTGATAAGTTTTTTGGGTTTCTGGTAAGCGTATTAGTTAAAATAAAACCAAGAAGACGGTCACAGCTCTTTTTTATATTTTATGTACTGATATCTCCATAAAGAAGGTTCATTTCATTCATATATCTGATTATAACAATTAAATTCTCTTTTACTATAATAAAAAAGTTCAAGGTTTCAAAAGACCCAGGAAGATACACTTCATTAAAATGCAGGTCAAGGAGGTAATATTAAACATACGTTTTATTTATTTAAATATACATATTGCAGCAGTATTCGCACCATTAACCAACACAATAAATAAACACAGCAAAAATCTAATAAAAGTTAAATGTTTAATGAGCATGTTAAGTGGATTAAATATTTGCATAATACTTGACACACATCCATATTTGATTTTAAATTTGCATGATACTCGACACATCCATTTTGTATGCAGAAAAATACAAAATAATAGCGGAAAATGCAGTGAAAATCTAATTAAAAGTTAATGTCTGAATTATATTCATAAGATATTTGACAAATACTCACTGACTGATTCTTTTCAATAGCCGAAAAATCGGAGGTGGACGAAGATGCCGCAGCCTAAGAGTCTGATGAAGGAACTCCGGATCTATCAGTTTCGTGTTCATCAGTTTTTTGTAACTTTTCAAAAAAGGACAATGTTTTGTCACCCCAAACCCTTCATTGTTTTTGGGTGGTTCTTTTCTGACAAACGCAACTTTTTCGAGCAGTTTCCGTCTGAATTTACGAGAATCCTCGTATAACGAGGTTTCGCAACACGAAACTAAAATTTTACATTACTTGCACGACACTGATTCCAAAACACTGATTAAAATTAAATAACTATTTACAGCACAGGCAAAAAATAAACTTGGACGAACAAAAACGAAACACCTAAAAATCACAATCACAAAAGAAGGGAATAATTATCTACATAGACTTTACATGAAAATATTTACACATTCAAATATTTTCAATTGAATCGATACCTGCAGCACTGGAAATAGTTTTACAATAACTGTCCTCGATTAAATTTGTTGCATAAAAAGCAATCGGCGGGTGGCAGACACTTCTTTGCTATTTTTTTTCATTTGACTTGCGCCTGAGAACGGCTCAAATAAACGATGACTCAAGCAAAGCTATTTTACTGTCGACACCTTAAAATAGTAATAGTAAACTTGTAAATAGAAAAGTGACATGTAATACCCCCCCCCCCCAAAAAAAAAAGTGAATTCAAAATTTATTTGCTTTGGTCTCAGTCAGGTTTTTTCCCCCTTTTTTTTCAAGCAGTCATTTTTACTACTCAAATTCAATAAACCTCATAAAATATTACAAAATAATTTCTCGAAATAGGAAGGGGGGGGGGGGCAAAAAATCGAATTCAAAAAAATATTTTTCAAGCAAACATTCATTGTTGCAGGTTTGGAGGGGGCAAGTCATGACACCCCGCCCCTCTACCTGAAACTGCTGGAAATGGTCATAATGAGTGTTCTTTAAAAGAAGCTGTAAAACTCGCATAAAAATGTAAAAAATTACGGAAAGCATTTTATGTTAATTCAAGTATGAATTATAAATTAATTTAAACAATTGAAATGTTTAACTAAAGTACTTTTTATATTAATATATATTTATTTTTCAAAAATAACATTGCAAATAGTTACTTACAGAAAAGGAAGACAATTCAATCTTGTTTACATTCCATGCATATACTTTTTGATAATGCTGGTATATGGCCTACAAATGAATTTGTGGCAGTGTTCACATCCATTTGCAGTCTTATTGCCTCTACAATTCTTAACTAGTTGGCACTGCTCTCTCTCTTTGCTCCACGACTTATGGAAACGGTTTCAAGATCTCTTTGTATAACTTTTGTGGTTACTTCAAGGTATTTCGATATCAATTCCTCTGATTATTATGAAGTGAATTTCCTGTGACTTATATTTACGCTGAATATTTCTTTGTATTATATCCACACATTTATTCCTGCTAAATCAAGCATATTGAAGAAAACATTAACTTGCCACCATCTTAAGCATGATTTTACCGAATACTTTCTCACCATTTGGTCAACCACATCTACCCAGAGTTCAAAAATATGGAAAATATCCGATATTTTGATATATATCGGGTATTTTGATATATGTCTGATATTTTTATATACCGTATTTTATGGAAGAAACGCCGCGGCATTTACGTGTTGGAAACCAAAAAAAAGTGGAATGCGGCGTTTATACCAGTGCGGCGTTTTTGATGTTTTAAAATTTTTTATTTGTTTTTAAAAAAAAAATCGGATGTTCGAATTTCAATATATTTCACATTGTTGCCAAAAGATGGCACCAGCTCTGATCTAAAAACTACGTTATCTCGCATGGCTACCCAACCCCTTTTTTTCCGGGGGTGTTAAAAATAAACTCTTCCACCTCTGCTCCCTGGTCCAACCAGTGGGGGAAAGGTGAAACGGCATTCCTTTCTCATTGATTCAGTATTGGAAAGCTGCGAGCCTATTTTCTACTAGCGCTTCTTATCTTTCGTTCGTTCGATATTTTTGAATTTCTCTCATGGCTCCTAAGTGTCACATGAGCTATACTGCAGCCTTTAAGCTTCAGGTCATTGAAAAGGCGGAGAGTGTTGGAAATCGTGCTGCAGGACACAAATTTGCAGTTGATGAGCGATGCATCCGTCATTGGCGATCAGAAAAGGCGGAGCTCAAAGAGATGCCGAAAACTAAATGGGCTAGAAGAGGCAGGATCGCCTAGTGGCCTGTTTTGGAAGATTGGCTCGAAAATTGGATTTTGGAGCAAAGGGAAAAGGGATCCCCTCTCTCCACAGTGCATATTCGCATTCAAGCAAGAAGGATGGCCGCTGATGTGGAGATACATAATTTCAATGGCAACTCAAACTGGTGCTATCGGTTTATGCACCGAAAAAGTTATCAGTGCGGCAAAAAACGACTGTTGGACAGAGTTTGCCTGATGACTGGGAGGCAAAAAAAAAAGTCATTTCTGGATTTCGTACATCGTACGATTGCTGATAAAAAACTGACAGCTTCACAAGTGATTAACATGGACGAGGTTCCCCTGACTTTTGATTGTCCTCCCAACCGGACAGTCTGCAAAACAGGGGAAAAATCCATCACAATTGCGACTACAGGACATGAAAAGTCCTCATTTACGTGTGTCCTCGCCTGTTCAGGAGATGGAGAGAAGCTAAAACCGCTAATAATTTTCAAGCGGAATACGATTCAGAAGGAAAATTTCCCGAAGGATGTGGTTATCCAGTGCAACGAAAAAGGCTGGATGTGTGAAAGCGTAATGTTGCACTGGATAACGGAAGTGTGGCGGAAACGAAAGGGATGTTTTTTCAAACCCAGGGGCCTCCTTATTTTTGATTCGATGCGCGCTCATTTGTTGGATACAGTTAAAGAGCATGCAAAACATGCATCTGCTTCTCTTGCTATTATTCCAGGTGGATTAACGAAGCTGCTACAGGCCCTGGATTTAACCGTCAATCGCAGCTTTGAATGCCACGTATGGAAGCAGTGGGAAACTTGGATGGCCGCAAATGCTTCATACACAAAAGCAGGCAACCTTAAGCGAGCGTCGTATGAAGAAGTGGCGAAATGGGTATCGCTTGCTTGGAAAGAAGTGTCGCCTAACACTATAAAAGGAGCTTTCGCACAAGCAGAAATCTTTTGTGAAAATGTGCCAGAGATTGTCGAAACTATCTCGGACGATGAAGAATCGCGTGAAAATGATGCAGAATTGGAAGATGAACTTCTCTCCCTCTTCCATTCTGATGTTGAATCAAGCGATTTCGAGGGATTTAACTAAAGTAGTTTCTAATTAAGGGGATGCAACCCACTTTAAAAAGTGTGCTGTAGTGGAGCTAACCACTTAAAAAAACTACAGCGCATGAACTTAATTTTTTTTTTGTATCTGGCAACTGACTTGTCTCGTCGGTTTGTTTACTTTTTATGTTTTTCTATTGTTGTTTTTTCCATTGTCATACATTAATTTTACCTTTTCCATAAGCGCTGTAAATGTTTTTAATGATTATAAATGAATTTGTAATTGTTTTTTCTATTTTTGCTACCTTTAAAGCAGTCTAAAGTATCAGTGACATACTGTGTACTCATCATTGTTAGCGCGGCGATTGCGATGGGTGCGGCGTTTACGATACATTTTTGTTGGGGAGAATTTCTAATCTAATAATATCTCCCCAATGTTTCTTTGATACTAGCAGAGTGAGTTCGGAAATAAGACTTAACAAACTATTTCTAACTTTCATGAAGTTTCTTTAAACAATAATGTAAATAGTTAAAAACACGCTGTAAATGATAAAAATAAATACTAACAACATAATCTCTCTACATGCTACTTTTGCATGAGATAAGTAACACTGCAATGCAAACTGCATGATTATTGACTGAAAACTTAGATGAAGTAAACCCATTGGGAAATAAGCTAATTCCAGCTCATCATTTCTAATAAAGGGCGAGCGGCACGAACAAGCAAGTTCGAATGCCGATCGAGCGACTGCCTACAACGACGAGAGATGATCAAAGAGAGAGAACATAAGCCCCGAGCAGTTTAAATACCCCCCCGGGTCATTAGCATGTCCGAGTCACGTGAACGGACACATCACTGCTATCGTTAAGCACACATGCCATCAGATTCCTTCTAGAAGCATCTATGACGTCATGGAGTTCCCGCCAAGGGTGAACGAAAGTGAAACAAACATTTGGTCGATTCGACCAATGTGAATGAGTGCTGATAAGAATCTTTTACCCCAGTCATGCAGAATGATTGGTAATACATTATAAGTAAGGAAAAACATTATTTTACTCTTGGTGTTGTGAGGTGATGAGATAGGATTATTTACTGTTGTTATTAACAGGCATTTATGCCTAACAAGCCCCCCCCCCCTCTCATCATCTCACAATGAAAACATTCAAAAAATTTTTAACTTCCTTTAGACATTTATCACAATTTCCACATATTAATAACTATATGAGAAAAACAATGAACAAATTTAAAATATAAACTTGACTCTATATTACGAACTTCCAATATAGATCTAGAATCTCAAAATTTGAGAAAAACACAACATACAATACACTTTGCTGAAAAAAATTCAAAAGTTCAAAGAACAATCATCTTGAAAAGTCCTTTTTTTTTCTTCATTATCTCTTTCACGTCATAACTCATAGTACGTTTTCCACGAATTTTCACCAAAAGTTGGAAAACAAATTCTTGATCAAAGTCCTTTATAATTTTTCAATTATTTTTCCAGTTTAATTTATAATAGTGACAGTAGATCAATCTGAAATATAAAATAAAAACCCACAGTAACTGTTCAAATCAGCATATAAAATATCACAGTCTTGAAAATAGTATAGTATAAGCATATATTGAGAAATGTTTATAACGAAATGTAAATAAGCTCTTTTACTAACTATCCATTTCTCACTAAATCATTTCATTTACAAATAGATCACTAAAAATCTAAATAAAAAAAAAATGCTCCCCTTCTATACTTAAAGACTGTATGATAATTTTAACTGATTAAAATTTCATTTTTACTAATTCAAAAAAAAATTTTTTTTTTAATAACATTTTTGCACCATTATTTATTCAATGAAGGAAAATTACAAATTTTAACGGGAACTAGTGGTGTTTCCAATAGTCAAAAATAGGGTCTCACAAAATGAAAAACAAATACACCCGTGATAGACCTTCATGCAACAATAAACTTCCTCTATCCTAACTCCCGGGAAGACTCTGACAATTACATTTTCACTTTTAACGAGACGTAACAAAAAGCTGTTCGCAACCCGGTTGATAGGGAGAAAAAGCCACTGTAGCATTCAGGTGGACAATTAAATTGTTAGAACTTGCAAAAACATTTCACAAAACATGATGCAAAGAAAAATTTAAAGTACACAATTCAATTTCAAAAATTTCTAAAATTGTTTCTAAATTATATTATATTTGTACAAAAATTTTTTTCTATAAATCTTTGAATTTCTAATCGGGTGAGAGGTTTCGTGAATATGTCCGACATGTTATCTTTGCTTTTGACATATCTCACGTTAAAAATATTTTTATGAACTAAATCCCGAATGAAAAACAATTTTATATCAATGTGTTTACTACGATGATTTTCGATAGGCGATTTAACAAAATCTAATGTAGCCTGATTATCCACATACAAAATAGATTTAATTTTACAACTTTTAACAATTTTTATTTTGATGCATTTGTCAATTATATGATCAAACCACATGAGCTCTTTTGCACATTCTGTCATGGCAATAAATTCAGCTTCCATCGTTGAAAGGCTAACGCTTCATTCTTTGAACGTGCGCCATTCAATTGGAGCTTTATCAAGTAAAACAAGTTGACCTCCTAATGAGGTTCTATCATCTTTATTTGTGGCGAAATCAGCATCCGAAAAAATTATAAGTTGAACATTTTCACATTTTAAGTTTAATTTTAAATCTTTAGTATGGTAAACAAATTCCTAGTAATTTCAACAATCCATCCCAGTGTACAATTCCTGGGTTGCTTTGAAATTGGCTGAAAATGTTAACAGCATATGATATATTAGGACGTGTTCTACTAGAAATAAATGATAAACACCCTAATAAACTCTTGTATGGATATTTTGACATTTCGTCAATCTCAGCTTGAGTAGTAGGACAATTTAACTTTGAATAAACACATCCTTTACTAATAGGTAAAGAAGAAATAGGGATTTTAAAATTACTAAATCTTTCATAAACTACACGAATGTATTCAGTTTGATGTAAATTTAAGCCAGTTCCTTCATTTTCAAATTCTACACCTAGTAGCTTTTTAGTTTTACCTAAAATTTTAATTTCAACATGTTTTTGAAGTAAATTCAAAGCATCTTTAATATCCCTGTCCTTCTAACTGAATAACACAATGTCATCAACATATAAGAGTAAAATCACATTATCAGTATAATAAACGCAATTACATGATAAAAATTTATGAAAACCAATTTTAAGCAATCGAATTTGCAGCTTCCAAAAAAAAAAAATTTGAAAATTACTGAAAAATATCGAAATGTACACCATCCAACTGTACATGTACTTTTGGCAGCAGTACAACTCCGCCTTTTTACAGATGCATGTACACTCTTTATCATTTCCTAGTCTTATCCAAAAATATTTTCACTAGGTCTGCACAGGAAAGGGACTGGGCCCATAACCCGTGTTGGGGAGAATTTCTAATCTAATAATATCTCCCCAATGTTTCTTTGATACTAGCAGAGTGAGTTCGGAAATAAGACTTAACAAACTATTTCTAACTTTCATGAAGTTTATTTAAACAATAATGTAAATAGTTAAAAACACGCTGTAAATGATAAAAAAAAATACTAACAACATAATCTCTCTACATGCTACTTTTGCATGAGATAAGTAACACTGCAATGCAAACTGCATGATTATTGACTGAAAACTCCGATGAAGTAAATCCATTGGGAAATAAGCTAATTCCAGCTCATCATTTCTAATAAAGGGCGAGCGGCACGAACAAGCAAGTTCGAATACCGATCGAGCGACTGCCTACAACGACGAGAGATGATCAAAGAGAGAGAACATAAGCCCCGAGCAGTTTAAATATCCCCCCGGGTCATTAGCATATCCGAGTCACGTGAACGGACACATCACTGCTATCGTTAAGCACACGTGCCATCAGATTCCATCTAGAAGCATCTATGACGTCATCCACAACGGAGTTCCCGCCAAGGGTGAATGAAAGTGAAACAAACATTCGGTCAATTCGACCAATGTGAATGAGTGCTGATAAGAATCTTTTACCCCAGTCATGCAGAATGATTAGTAATACATAAGTAAGGAAAAACATTATTTTACTCTTGGTGTTGTGAGGTGATGAGATAGGATTATTTACTGTTGTTATTAACAGGCATTTATGTCTAACAGTTTTTCGTACATTGCGCTCATTATTGCGAGTGCGGCGTTTCTTCCATAAAATACGGTATATCTGATATTTTCAATTAGCACAAACTGAAGTCTTCAAAATAGTAAATGCAACCCCAAATCTTTCTTTATTTTCTTATTTTCTTATATCATTATTACAATATGTAGACTTAAAATTAAGGTTTCTTTAATTACATATATATAACATTTCATTTTACATTTTTATGAATTTTAATGTAGTTAATTTAGCATTAGCTGTTTTACTTGTTTTTCTTCCGTTAGCTACTTGTACACAGTTGTATAATTCAGAAATGAAACTTATGCATTAGTTCGTGCGTAGTCATAAGACATTTTCTTTTTTCCTGACCAATGTTTAATATTTAATTAGGCACTTTTAATATGAATTCAAGTTATTACACCGTTAACAATTTTATGAACATAAAATAAAAAGGAATATTATATTACTTAGTTACATTAATAATGCATTAATACATCATAAAAATATAGTACATCATGATATTTTATTTTTAAAATATATATCGATGAACCCTGCATCTACCCCATATTTTGTTGTTACAAAAAGAGAGAACTTTTGGAGTTTTTTTTTCTCTTTTTTTTGTTACACTCAAATTTGGATGCAGGGAGTTCAAAAGAAAAATGTTTTCCTTTTTGCACAAGTATAATGTTAGTGTATCGTTGTTATGCACTACTTTGCTCGAAAAAGTTCCTTTTTTTTCTTGAAGCTTACAGGAATTTGTTTTTGATCTTTTGATTGTTCCAACAAAGCATATGCTTTTCTTCTTCAAGTTTTGTGCTAAATTGAGAGAGCAAAAGAAATTGCCTGTAGTAACATTCCTTCCACTATTGTTTTTTTTTTTTTTTAAATTACGCCCACCATCGTTCTTTCAAACATAAGACGTCTTGCTGTCCAGTATAACAATGAAGTGGCTTCAAAGGGTGTTAGGGCCTGGAAGTCATCACAATTATGAATATCATGAAAAGAGGAGCAACTATAAAGATGCTCCCCTGTCATTGGAGAAGTCCCCTCACAGAGCACACAGAGAGGTGAATCTGCCAGGTTGATTTTATGTAAATAAGCCTGTAGATAGTCATGTCCAGTAATGGTTCAGAAAGAGGCAACTCCCAGGGCTCTGGGAAGAAGAGAAAGGCGCGTACGCTGTTCATCATCCAGAGGGCAAGCCCAGGGCTTTCCATCAGCTTTGTTCCTCAGGGCAGAGACTGTAGCATGTTGAATTTTGCTTGCGAGAAGTCCCTTAGCGTTTCTAAGTGGAACGGGACGCAGCCTCTTTAGCCAAGATGTCCGCTCGTTCATTTCCATAGATGCCACAATGGCCTGGGATCCACTGGAAGACAACCTCTCTTCCGGAACGCAAAAGAGAGTCAATAGATTTTTTAGACTCAAGCTCAAGTTCTGAAGGATATAGATTGCAATCAGTAATGGTCTGAATCGCAGCCTGAGAATCAACAAAGAGAACAATATTTTGTTCAGCTGGTTTTCCAATAGATCTGATGGCCATGAAAATTGTGTTCATTTCTCCATCGAAGTTATCCGCCCAAGTGTCAAGAGGCTCCTGAAGACTAAAATGTTTGGAGTAGGCACCTTCCACTATTGTAAAATGGTTCCATAAGTGTGTAAACTCCACCAGTTTCTCAGGGCACACAGAGTCAGATAAAAATGTAAAGTATCTGCGCACACAACTCAAAACTATCTGCAAGCTTATAATAGTTCATGACGGAAAAAAAAATTCCGATTTCAAAAATATTAAACAATTTTAATCATAAGAAATAAGTAATTTTGTAAAAGTTATATTGGCTGAAACAACATTGTAAAAGAAGATTGCAAACATATGATTTGGAGTTACAAGGAACTTATATTTCAATGCTCATAAAATGAGTAAAGAGATTCAAACACATAAGCGTAGTGTTTCCCCCATACCAAAAATGTGACAGGGCACTTACAGACAAAAGGGTACTTTTAAGAAAACATTTGGTAATAGAAAAGGCTGTTTTTTGTCACAATATGCATACAAAGTTCTAGTCTTTTTCCATACTTATTATTTTTTTCCATAATTAATACTGCGTTTTTAAAAAAATTTAATAAAAATTGTTTTATCTCTTGTTTAAAATGAGCCATTACCAACATGATGCAAAACTTCATAAAATACAGATTTAAAATCAAAAACATTGTGATATTCAAGGCCAGGCTTTTATGAATCTTGACCATTCTAAAAAAAAAAGTTTGCTTTTCTTATGTTGAATTTTAAGTAATGATTTGTTAAAACTTCTAAAGGCAAAGACAGTTCATTGAAAAATCTAAAAAAGGGGGGGGGGGAAGGAATATTAACTTAAGAGGGACAGGGAGGCAACAAACCATGAATCCGTAAAAGCAAGGGGAGAACTTTTCTTCATTAATTTATCAACACTTTTTGATATTAGCCACTGTTTTATATTATGGCCTCATCGCACAAAATGCCACTGGGCACTTTTCCCTTGCTTTGAAAAGTATTTAGATAACAATTCTGAAGTGATACCATCACATTTAGTTGGTAATGGCCCATTTATAGCGATCATCATTTCATGATGAGCTGCTTCATCACTAATAGGTCTTCTTTTGTTGTTCCTATGCTCATAAGAGGAGGTTAGCGATTCACAAACAGACTCAACTGAAAATAGCAGCAACACACATGGAATGTAAAATTAATTCAATATTTTTATGCAGTGATTTATCACTGCGAAGAAATTTCTTAATAATTTCTATACGGCTAAGATTTTTGAACTCTTTTTCTGGTAGAGGTTTAACAAAGTCCAATAAACTTGTGAGGAAAGTCCTGTACTGGCATTGCAGTTCATTCATAGGAATATCTTTTAGTTCTTGCACAATTTTTACAGCACAAGTCGTAAATTTCTCAATATGAGCTGCAGCAGTCAATGGTGCTCCTTTAAATATTAGTCTTGCTGCCAGTAACTTGAGGTCTGTAATGTTTCTAATGTGGTTTATTGAAACCACATCATTGGCAGTAAAAACTTGGTCACTAAAATTTGCTGCCATTAACAATGAGAAATTTTGAAGTTCCTTCTCAACATTTGATTTCGTAGTGGACATGTCATTCTTTGCTTTTTTATGTTGATTACGAGTAAAACTGGCGGAATCTTCAGGCTCTGGGAGGAACAGTGATACCCCTTGATATTCCCCTAGATGCTCAATCAACTTTTGATCTTGATGGTAATAGGGCTATAAACAATTAATCTGATTATCTGTGTTTTCCGATGTAGTGCTATCTTGATTTGATTTACTTAAACAAGAGCAGGTGACTTCATTTGCTGTAGAAGCCATTTCTTTCAAATGATTTACCTTTGTTACAAAACTGTCATATCTTTCATGTGGAAGTATATCTATGTTTTGTAGGACATCTATGATGGTACTAAATTGATCATACAGATCGCATAAGCCAGACAGTCTCAAGCAGAACTTCACATTCATAATCTTATTAATATGAGAGTTTACATCTGTTATTTTCTGTCTTTGGGTAGAATTTCCATGAAATGATTCCTGTTGCTTTTCTTCCAAAACAAACAATTCCTCCATAATCAGTTCGAAAATTTTCATAGAGTTTTTTTCACAGAATTAGCAAATCTGGTTGCACTATAAAAGCATGGATTTTTAAACTTGTTCAACAGCTCTGCCATGGTATCCTTTAAGTTTTCAAAATCTTTACCCCAATTGAAAGCAGAAAATATTGTACCAATAGTTTAGGTTATCGTAACAACCCAATCGCATTTTTCATTTTTTCGCATATGATCATCGACAAGGCCCGCTTTATGCATTGGATCCCAGTCATAAAAAAACTCTTTCTGCTTTTCTTCATTTGCATTGGATGTAAAATGTTCACTTAAGTAATTTGGCACTCCTAAATTAAAATATTGACCATCAAAAGAGCCATCAATGTATTGCTCACTTGAAATATCCCAATTAGAAATTTCTGAAATTATGCTATCTGCTACAGCTTTCCCTGTGTGAGCTTTTATGACTGGATGACTTGATATATGGCATGTATTAGAGAATCAGAATCAGGGACAACAGTCATTGCCATAATGAAATGTCTAGTTCAATGTTTCCATGTGGCTTTATCTGCAATTATTTTCACTGGGTGTTGGAATCCGGTTTGTGTTAATCTTTCATTCAAGAATGTTTTTAGACGACTTGCAATTGCTTCAGATACAAAGGGTAAAAACTTCTTCACAAATGCTTCTGAATGATTTATGTCCCCTAAATCACATCCATTGCTTATACTAATTGCAATTTCATCTTCAAAATCTTGGTATGGACGACCTTTAAAGTATAATTTGTAGGCAATACGTCCCACTCTTAATCCAACTTCTCTATCTCTCTTTTGATACTGTTGTTTCTTTTTCTCCATCTCCTCTCTCAATTCCAAATTCTGCAAATGCACATCACTTTGTAAATGATTTTTTAAATGTTTCTTTAGAAAACGGAATTTTGCAGGTAAAGTAGAATTTAATGAAAATTCTGTCCCCCCACTCTGGGTCATACACAAAAATAGCTGGATGTGAATTCAACCCACTTCTTTCAGGCATGGGATTCTCTTCTGGTATGCATATTCGGCATATTAAGCAGCAAGTTGATGGATCATATTCAAATTCATCAAATATATTAGTAATGTCTGTGATGGAACGGCAAGATTGAAATAAAAAATTCTCCATAGCAGCAGAATTTTCTTTACATTCTTTGTCAGAATTCTCAAATTCTCTTTTATCACCTTTTAAAGAAGCAATTTCATTTTCTAAGTTTTTTACATGTTTCAAAATTTCTTCCACTTTACTATCTACAGAATATGCATTTTCTTCTCTTATTTCTGACAATTGCTGCTGCTCAGAAATATTTTCATTGCTATCATTAGTAGACAAAATTGAATCATCTTCAGATGGAGCTTCGATAATGGGAACTGGAACTTCTGGGATTCTTGTAATTTGCTCAGCATCATCTAAGGAACTGCAATGGATACTTTTATTTGAGGTACTATTTGTATTAATAAAGGCAGATATGGATGTTTGTCCTACACTTCTATGATCAGTTGTACTCTCAGTTTTGTTTGCATGCTTACGTTGAATATGCAAAGCATAATTTCGCTCCCGCAATTCTTCGCTGCAAAATCGACATTTAACTTTTCGCGTTAAGCTTGGGCAGCTGCGTTTCATCTTTCTTAAAGAGCAGAATTCATATATCACACTTATTATGAAAATCCAATGTCATACCAATAATCGCTTTTGCTCTACATACATTAACTTTGTAAAAGAAAGTTGTTACTCAGATCTTCCAATTCAAAGCTTCTCTGCCCGCATTAACAGAAATGGTTCCTGTTAATTATTTGGCTGAACTGATAGCAAGCACCTAGGTACCTGCTGTGGCTCAACTGCAAAAAACGGAAATCAAATCTTCACTGCAGACCATAGGATTGTGATGCCTATTCTTTTCTCAGGCAGTAAATTCAAGAAATTACTAAGTAAATAAAACGCGGGTGAATGAGTGACTTTGACTAATTGTGAGAAATATTAAAAACACAAGTAAGCTAAATATTAACTAAATAAATACTGCACTGAATATTGGAAGGTCCCAATTCAGCATTCAATAATATCAAAATTTTTGAGTTACAACAAAATATTGCAATTTGAGTATCATTTTTTAAAAATTGCTTGTATTATCATACGATTCGATTTTCGGAGGTAATTTTTTCTTGACTGGAATAGACTACGCGTGACACATCTTACTACATAGTTAAAATATTACTAGTTAAGTAGCGCTAAAAACAGAGTAGATATTTCGCCATTTCACTTTGCCCTGCTATTTCACTTCTCTCCACATTCCCCTACTAAATTGGCTTGAAATGTTAAACATATTTTACCTCCACATCAAAAGTGTGTTAGTGTGTAATATTTATGCATTAAAAAGTAGTTTAATTAACCTTAAGGGATCCTAAAAAACATTTGAAAATAAATTTATGAAAACTTTGTTATGAAAAATAACATTGGTGAAGGTGAGCGCTTTTCAATTTCCGGGGCCCCCTCTAAACATGATTTTAGTATTTCTGAACGGTTTTCTTCCACACATTTTCTCACAAGACAAAGTTTAACTTCCTTTTCGACTTCTTTGCGAATCTAGTGATTATGTGGTCGATGTTTACATCAATATCTCTGTGGATATTTAAGAGAGAAAGTCTCACAAGGCGTTCCTCACACATTGAGGCTCTTAACCAGGTTTTTAAACGCCACAATGTCGAGAAGGTTCACTCACTTGTAGCAATACTAGCTGGCAATGTAGCTATGAGTCGAAGAAGGCAATTTATTCCAGGATACATGTCCTTGTCACATTCTTTGATAAGTTTTATGATACATGGAGGGAAATTTTTAACTGGATTTTGATTCTTTTCCTGTGTCCACTTCGTGACCCACAGCTGATATTCAACTTCCAGCAATGAAGTATTAACTGGCAAAAGTCCTTTATAAAAATCCCCCACTCTGTGTAAAACTTCGTTATTAGTACCTGCTAGCAGAGTTTGCGGCAAAAATGCTTTAAGATTGAAAATATCCATGATGTCTGAGGAGAAGCGGTCTTCAAGCTCAGAAATTACATTGTCTAGTAAGGAAATGTAAATTACTTTTCGAAAATATTCTTCTGGGCTATTTGCTGGCACATTTATTCGCTGCGTTTGACCAGACACTATTCTAGGCTTCTTAATTTCAGTGTCCATTTTCAAACAGTGGCAGATCTAGCCGATTGTTTTGGGAGGGGCTATCCGAAATTTTTTAACAAACTCCCCAGGACCGAATTTAGCTCCATGCCACCCCTAGGCAAATTTGAAATCTGCCGCCCCCTCTCCCCCTAAAAGAAGCAAAATATCCTTGACTCAAAAAAACGTAAAAAAGTGTTCCCCAGATTCAAACTATCAGACTTATGAAGAAATGATGGTGTTTCACATTCTGAGGCGCCCCGATAAAATGAACACAGTGATCTCCCACAAAATTTTTTATTCGGTAAATTTTGCAGGACGATCCGGCAAATACCATGACTGAAAAACATTTGACTTTCATAAGATGTATGAAAGTAATCATTATTAAATTACAAGAAAAAATTGTCTCTGTGGAAAATAACAGAATGCCAATATTTTACTTTCAAGAATAACAATTTAATTCAAAAAATGTGTATTATAATAGCAAATTTGCCGCCGCTGAAAAGTTTGCCACCCTAGGCAACTGCCTACTCTGCCTATTGGGAAATTGGGGCCTGATAATTCCCCAGAAATTTTATTGAAATGAAGTTTTAAAAACTCCATTTTCGGGGTATCGAAACATTAGGTGAGGAGGTGGATTTAGGATTCTCCCTCGAAAAAATGTTTAAAAATTTAAATTTCCGAGTAATTTTTGAAAATTAGGAAACTAAAAACGCATTTTGTCTATTTTTGATGATGTACGGAGAAAGATCAGGTTTCGGGCGCTGGCCCCAAAATACTTTTTGAAAAAAAAAAAAGCTTAGAAACCAAGATATTCTGTCATTATACATTGAGAAGTTACAAGAGGAGGGGTGCTCTTCTAGCTCTTCAGCTGTCCAGTCTAAAAATGCACCTTTAGGTAATGTTTGCTTACATTAAAAGAAATGTAAAAATGCTTAGAATCCTTCCCTCCTGGAAATATTTTGCCTTTGAGGCTCTAAAAATTCGATTTTTTACTATATTTATACATATTTTAGAAAGGGATGGAAGATTCGTGAGCTCCTCCAAAAAACCTCCTTTCAAATCTATCATCACGATATAAACTAGGGAGGGAGGTGGTCCTATCAAAAATCGTTTGTAATTGAAGGCCCAAAAAAATTCATTTAAGTTGCTTTTGAGCAAATTAAGTGATAAGGGCTGGATAAGCTAGTTTCCGTTGACATTTTTTCCAAATAAAAGACTTAAAATGTATTTTTTTGCTACATATCAAGGCATTTGTGAAAGGGCATGGGAAAAGGGGTTTCTCCCCTTGGTTTCGAAATTAAATCCATAAAAACGAAAATTTAGGCTCTCTTTGGTCTTGTGAAACAGTAGGTATACTCTGAGAACTGCAGCATTTAGATCGTCCAAGTGTCTGTAGTTGGAATCAAGAAATAATGTAAAAGATGGAGGAAAATTTTGGAAAAAAAGTTTTGTTTTGAAGATAGGGACATAATTTATCTCCCAATTAAGGTCCATACTTCTTTTCCAGTAAAATACATGTGTTAAAATTTGTTGTCTTCACATCATATTTTTTTCTTTTTTTTCCTTAAAAAAAATTCCTACAATCACAAGGCTTTGGGAGGGGCCGTGGCCCCCATGGCCCCCCTCTAGATCCGCCCCTGGTTTCAAAGCAGCTTCTGCAAAAAGTTGACAGAAAATAGACGAAGCATTCTCTCTTGTTTTGCAGTATGCTAAATCCGAACCGCGGATAATCCTACCACCGATAAGCGGGAGTATACTGTATTTGTCAGGTTTTTTAAAGAATAAACCCTTTAAAAATTTAAACGCAAAAATAAAAAAAAATTCGTATTGGCGGCTGAGAAGAATTGACATAATAAACCACACTGTAGCTTATGTTTGGTAAAAAAGTGATTGAGTGTTCTTGAAAGAATGAAAGATGTTAATTTGAGAATCTACTTATGTGGTTCCTGGAATATCAATTGCAAACTTGATATTGGCGAGGACAGAAAAACCTGCCCATTACTGGTTAACTGCCCATAACTAGTCATTTACCTTGCACCCCCTTAAATATCGCAAAGGCCCCCCAAAAGCAAGAGCCCCAGAAAAAGGGAAAAATACCCCTGCAAACAACCCGCCTGAAAACTTTATTGCCTCCTCCCCCCAAGTGGTCAGCCCTCTTTAAAACAATTATGTATGCCTATCGAAATGTCGTAAATATGACTTTTTTCACAACACAAAATTTTGGACTTACACGAAGAGAGTTGGAACATATCCCGCATGTAATATATATTTGTATATATTTTCGAAATAACAGTAACAGATTTTTTTTTTTGACTTGAACAAATCAAAATAAGCACAAACGCAACGAACCCCTTGATGAAGCCCCAGGGTGCTTTGGGATTATTGTTCAACTTTTTATTATTCAACTTTTCTGTAGCTAATATTACATATATATATACATACTTGAAGGATGAGTAACGACATTTTAATTCAAAAGGAAAGCACATTAATGAGGAACAAAAGAGTTCTTGCTTAAGTACATTCAGAATGCAGCAGCCCCCCCCCCCCTTCAGAACTCTCGGAAGTAAACACAGTCAAAATAATGATATAAGAATTGTAAACCAGACAAGAGCTCTGGAAAATATACAGAACAATGAATAAATAAATTTAAAGGGAAAAAAAAGTAAAAATGTATTAGAAAAAAATAGATTTAACTGTGTCAAATCTTTTTTTTTCTTGCGCACGCTGGAGGGGGGGGGGGTCCGCGAAGTTCGTAATTTTTCCAGGGGGTGCACGGAGGTCTTAAGTTTGGGAACCTCTGATCTAACTTATTACAAACAATACACTTGCATCGTTTTGTCCTCAGTCTATCATTCTAACTACGTGTTTATAACTTTTGAGCTGGATGGTAATTACATTTTAACGTATTTCCCCTGAAAAGACATATACAATGGCTACCCTTCACTAAAATTTTTACATGTGTTAAAACAAAAGTTCACTTAATACAGCGGTTCCCCCATCTTTTTCAGGCTAATGCCTATAAAGTGAATAATATATTAACAATTAGTCCTCAAGACACTTAAATATGAAAACAAATTTGCTATAGCATTTTTTTTCTTTTAAATTGGGGTTTCAGGAGTGGGGGGGGGGGGCAACTCCCCCCCCCCCTTAATTTTCCCGACTTTGAAAAATTTATGTATAGGGCATGGCTTTTGCTGTTTTTCGATACAATATGCATCCTCCCCTTTGCCTTCCCCCTGGAAAAATTCAGAATGTCGGGTCAGTAAATATGAAAACTTCTAATATAATATTGAATTCACTTAATATAATATTTTATAATGACATACATTTTGACAAAGCAGTATTTCAATTATTTAGAAAAAAAAAAGTTTACAAATCTTTACCTTTCCATCAGAAGGTGTTGAGACTCTTGATGGCTGCATGCTTGGTTCTTGCTATCATCGACAATTTAAATAAGTGAAGTCTCACGCAAAAAGAAAAGTTACTATCCCATGATCCGTGAGCACATTACGACTAGACAACTAGACGCCTTTTTGTGCAAATGCGTTGATTTACTCCTAAATGAAAGCTTTTGAAATCCTTCCAAGGAAATGCCTCTTTTACTCCCTCCGCCAGACCACAATCCCCAATTCTTTCTATTCATGGGTTTATGCTTTAGCATTCTTTTTACTTTAAAAGAGACTGTCAATTGCTCAGATTAAGTACACATCATTCCTCTACCATCAGTCCCATCCATTGGAAACTGACAAAGTGCGGCAGAAGCTTTAATAAAACTTAAAAGGAAATAGACAGAATCACCTATTCAACCCCTCTATTGTAAACTCTGTAGACCACATAGTGACAGTTTTGTTACTCCAGGGGATGATATCAAAAAATTCGGCCGTTTACCATGTGACTTGTTAACTTAATAGCCTCACTCGCTAACAACAGCTGTATTTCTTGGAATCCGACCTGTTTGTTCTCAGGAGCTTGTATTGCCTGGTTTCACTCTTTTGTGTTAAAACCTGTAGTTTACAATGTGGTGGAAACAAACCGTAATCTAAGATTTTTTAGATTCTCTTATCTTTTTTCTTTCAAACGGAAACTAACCACATTTCGCCAAAATTGTCGAAGAGTGTCCATTTTAATGAGAGTAAAAATCCTTTTTACAAGAAAAGTTGTATCCGTGACCGAGTTTGAGAGTCTCCACTTTAATAAAGTGAAATTTAATGTTTTAATCGTAGAAAATGGAGGAAATAAAAAAAAAACTGTCCGAAATGAGGGGTGTACGTTAAACGAGTCTTCACTGTTTTACGCACACTTAAAGAAATTTATTTTCCACAAAACAACTCTTTTTGCGAATATTAATTGTTTATGTGCAAATATAGATGTAACCGCAATAGAGGTTTAGCAATGTGATCTGTTCAAGCAAGATATTCCTCTTTTAAAAAAATAATTAAAAAAAAATCCAAGAAGTAATTCCAGGTTTTTAAAGAAAAACCTATTTGCCTGAATTTGTTTATAAATATCCAACAAAAATTACTTTAACCCCTGCCCCACCCCCCCTCTTTACTTTTTTTTTAAAGCAAAGCCTCTACATTGTTTCATTTCTTAGAGGTAGCAGGTATTTTGTGTTGAGATATGCATTGCAGTCTATATATAACTGCAATATGCTGCTTTCAAACTGCTTAAAGCCAGAGCTCTCAGCATAAAAATCTTTTTAATTTAAATACAAAAACGCTTCCCCCACCCCCTATTTTTGCTCTTGGTTATAACTTAAATTTGTACACAAATTGGGTGATCCTCAATTTCTCCTTCGAAAAAAAATCTGTAACTGGAAGATTAAAAAGGATCTGGTGGGTAATGTTTGGTTTGGTTAAGTGGGGTGGGGTCATGACCCTCATGATCCCCCCTCCTCTTGAACTCACTCTTTTCCCCTCCGTAAATTTTGTGCTTGGATATAATTAAATTTTTTATACAAACTGGGTGATCCTCAGTTTCTCCTTCGAAAAAATCTGTAACTAGAAGAATAAAAAGGATCTGGTGGGTAATGTTTGGTCTGGTTAAGGAGAGTAGGCTCATGATCCCTATGACCCCCCCTTGGATCCACACTCCCCCCCCCCCTTAATTTTGCACTTGGATACAATTTAAATTTGTACACAAATTGGGTGATCCTCAATTTCTCCTTCGAAAAAAAAATCTGTAACTGGAAGATTAAAAAGGATCTGGTGGGTAATGTTTGGTTTGGTTAAGGGGGGTGGGGTCATGACCCTCATGATCCCCCCTCCTCTTGAACTCACTCTTTTCCCCTCCGTAAATTTTGCGCTTGGATATAATTAAATTTTTTATACAAACTGGGTGATCCTCAGTTTCTCCTTCAAAAAAATCTGTAACTAGAAGAATAAAAAGGATCTGGTGGGTAATGTTTGGTTTGGTTAAGGAGAGTAGGCTCATGATCCCTATGACCCCCCCTTGGATCCACACTTCCCCCTCCCCCCCCCTTAATTTTGCACTTGGATACAATTTAAATTTGTTCATAAAGTGGTGATCCTCAATTTCTCTTTCGAAAAAATGTGTAACTGGAAGATTAAAAAGGCTGTGTTGGGCCATGTTTGATCTAGCTGGGGGGGGGGGGGGGGTGTCATGACCCCATGACCTCCCCCTTGACCCACACTTGCCACCCCCCCATAATTTTGTGATTGGATATAATTTAAATTTGTTCACAAACTGGGTGGTCCTCAATTTCTCCTTCGAAAAATTCAGTAACAGGAAGATTTAAAAGGCCCTGTTGTGTAATGTTTGGTCTGGCTAAGAGAGGGCATCATGACCCCCATGACCCCCCCCCCCCTGGATCCGCGCTTGTATTGGTCTTGCTTCACCAGTTGAAAAAATTAGCCTTTTTCAGTGACTGGACGACTAGAGCGAGGTGCGTCTTTGATATAAAAAGAATGGAATTGAGTAAACCCCTCCTGAGTCTGGTGTTTTCTCACAGCATTTTCACTGCACAGTTTACCAATTTTTTGGTACCGTAAACCGGGGCTACTTTGCACCATTTTTGTAGTGATTATTTAATTGCTCACATTAAATTATAAAAATTCTATAACATGATTTTAGGAAATAGTTTTATTATATTCTTAGATAATTAAGGAATAGTTCCATGTTCATAAAAACCTGTTTCCTCTTTATTTTATATTTTTAATAATTTTTTAAAAGTGGTGCAAAGTAGACCATAGGGGCGGGTTACTTTGCACCACCTAAAATATTGCAATATCTGAGGCAGGAATATTAACCTGGTGCAAACTAATCTCATTCAAATTAACTGTGGCATTTTCTAGAACCATGAGAAACTGACCGAACTTGATTTTTTTTAATAATACCAGTGAAAAAAAATTGAAATACAAACATGTTCAACTAATTGCATTTAATATGTAGAAAACAAAATTTGACATTAACAAAATTTGCTGTCATTTTGAGACAAAACTAGAATAAAATTATGTTTGTGATATGTAGGTACGAACAGAAATGTCAAATGGCTGTAATAGAAAAATAAAATACTATTTACAAATAGTATCCTTAACCATCAGTCAACTCTGGGACTGAAAACACACCTCTTTTGCTAAACATTTTGGGGGGATTTATACCTCCAACTATTTCTTCCTGTTCATAATAAAGGACATCTTTTTTAACAGGCCACTTCCAGTTATTTAAGGACTTCATCATTACACTCACAAACGCTCCATTCTCGTCAAAACTTTCAATTGCACCTGGATAATATTGTTTTTTTTTCACTACAACTACAAATGAATCAGTCTGTTTTTTTATTGGTTTCAGCTGATGTTCGGATGGTGTCATTTTCGCCTGTGTGCATCTATTTATTTCTTCCCTCTTCTTTTTTCTAAAATGTTCACAGTCGTCATCGTCTGTACTGCTGTCATTTAGAAGAGGTTCATCATCATCAAAGTAGCTCTCATCACTACTGTCACATGTTTTACGACTCTTCCTCTTACTTGATGATTCAACACGTTTTGTTTGTTTACTGGTACCAGGCTGTGGTTCTTTTTCCATTGATAGATTTGGTTGCATTTTAAGAGATTCATCATGAGATATACTTTTTCCTGCTGGTACATCAATTTTTTTCTTCTTCGTAAGTCTCGGCTTTACAGAGCATGCATCTCTTGTCAATTTTAAAGCCTCTAAGAAAGCTGAGCTAACAGCTGAAGGCTCAACTTGTTTGTTACCTATTCTTTCTAGCAAAGGCTGTACGTCGCATGGATAAATTCCGCATTTCCGGAAGCCACTTTCCAGATTTTGTTTAAAGTGAGGCTGTAGAACCTCCAGGACACGCTTCAGTAGTGGAGGGAAATGCTGTTTTGGTAGAACTGAACAGCTCATGCCCTCAGGAGTTCCTTTCCAATCCCTTAGGACTTTTCTCCAGATTATTTTCATAGGACGGAAAAACGCAACATCCAGAGGTTGCGTCAGGTGGGTACTATTAGGCGGCAAGCAGATGAAATGGATGTCCTCCTCTTTACACTTCTGAAAAATGCTCATGTTGAGGTGAGTGGACAAATTGTCAGCAATGAGAACTGTTTTCCCTGGCAATTTCTTCAGCTTATGTAACATGAGGCTTTCAAACCACTCATTGAATGCGACTCCGTCAAACCAGCCTGATATGGTGCTTTGGTAACGGCAATTTTTCAGACCTCCTTCTATACAGGTATTCCACAGTTGAGAGGATTTGTACACCACAAACTGCGGTAAGACTTCTCCAGCAGCATTACCACACATCATCAACGAAGTACTAGACTTAGAAAAATTGCACACTTTTTCTGGATATTTAGTCCCACGGCGACATATGACTCTACTCTTTCCAGGGTCATCGGTTAGATTGGTTTCATCCAGATTCCATATATTCTCCGCAGGCACGTCTTTCACAACATCCTTCAAATTAGTGATATAATCTCGCAAAGCGGCCTCGTCCACAGCGGCTCTGCTGCGTTTAATGTTTGAGGCAAAACGTTCCTTCACTCTGGGGGTAACGTGACAAAAAAGATTTTATCCAGTCTTTTCCTGGAACATTGTTTTTAAATTGTCTCACTATTCTATCAATTTTACTTAAATAAGTCTTTATAATAAAACAAAGATCTTGCTGCGTTAATGGAAAACCGAAGTCACTCATGGCTTGAATATAAGACACAAAAGATTCCTCTTCCTCTCTAGAAAATGCTGGCTGCTTACCAGGCGCGTTAACATGTTGTAGTTTTAGCTTATAATTAAAAGTTCGCCTCGGTATTTTAAAATGTGATGCAGCTTTGCGTTGAAAGAAGGTTCCATTTCGTATCGACTGCAGACACTTTTCAAGCGTTTCTTTCGCATAGTCTGCGTAATTGCGGGCTCCAAGTTTCCGCTTATAATTTCGGAGCATACTGAAACACTAAAAAATGATTAACAAAAGGCAAAAATAAAAATTTAAACAATAATATGATTATTAAAAGGAAACAGTGGCGTAGCCATGAAAACTTTCGTGAGGGGCTTTTAGTAGAAACCTTAGCTACAGATTCTAAATTACATTACCAACTACACATAAAATTATTAAAATTTTTATTCTAAAATGGCTCTTTTGACAATTTAAAGTAGTAACATTGAATTTTGCGTCATATAAACAGAAAACAGTTTAGGTTACTTTGTACTGAATCTCAAATATTAAAAATAATAATAATAAATAAATTAGCATTTTTACTTTCCTTATGTTACCATATTAATTTAGTTTTAAATGATTAATTACGATTTTTGTAACTACTAATCATTTAAATAATTTGTTATTCATAATTTATGTTAATTACTAATTCAAGGTAAAAGGAAACAAAAATGAATTTTTTAAATATTGGAGTGTTACTTTGCACCACTTCTAAGCTGGTGCAAAATAGCCCCCCTTTTACTCTAAAACTAACTTAAAAAACATTATCAATCATAAAGCGTTATATATTTAGTTAAACAAGATTAAAACTTTATGATTTGAAAGATAATAGGATTCGATGAATAAATAGATATCTCTTACCTTTCACAAAAATCTATTTCTTGGTGAAAAATACAACTTTTTCTGGTGAAAATTTCGAGCAAAAATCAAGCAGATCACGAACGGTTCGAAAGCACAATTGAAAATGGCTGTTAAAGCTGTAACGATCATTAATGTCATGACAGAGAGTGACATTTATTGGACAACACCGAAAATAAAATAATTTATTCACCAGTTTATCTGCCAGATGGACTAACGTCTTTTTCCAACGTTGGTGCAAAGTTACCCATCTAGATGCAAAGTAGCCCCGGTTTACGGTAAATGTTTTGCAGTGTTTTTTTCATAGTAAAAAAGCATTGCATATTGTATTCTCCAAATATTTCACTCATTTTCAAATCTTTAAGACTTTGTTCTGATGGTTTCGGATTTCTAAGGTTACACTGTACATGCATTTTGATTATTATTATTATGTGTTTTTAGTTGCTGCGCAAAGTTTTTTTTGCTGCTTAAAGTATTTATTTTTTATGTTAAAAATGTGTGTTCAGTGTTAAAATTATGCATACATTTTAGAATGAAAATGGACCCTGTCCCCTTATAGCTATTATCAATGTTCTCATCATGAAGGGCCGAGTCAACTTGCCAGCATTGGTAGACATTGTGACAACAGAAAAGCTTATGGAATATCTTGGAGATTGCATTTTAGATAGTATACCAAAAGTAAGTTTTTATATTATAAAATTAATAGGGCTTTAGAATAATTTAGAATCTAAATTTTTGACCTTTAGATAGTAATTTGAAATTTTTGTTGTATTTTTGTTAGCATTCATGTACAGTGAAATACGTTTAACACGAAAAGGCTTAACATACAAAATTGGTTAACAGGAAATGATACAGTGATCCCGACACTATACTCTGCAATTTAATAAAAAAACTTTTAACACTTAATTATTTTAACATGAAATTTTTTCGTTCCCTTCAGTTTCGTGTTTTTAACGTTTTCCACTGTAGATATTGTGCAGCAACTAAATTTTTCCTATGAATTTTTTGACTACTGCTCACCAAATGAGTTTGTTTCATGTTTTGGTTTCGTTTTGAACCACTTTGAAGGTTTTGGAGCTATGCTCGCCACAGCACCTGAACAAAACGACCATAATAACATCTCTAAAGTACTCTAGCAGAGAAGGCTGTTTTCAGACCGCAGGTAATCCTTTCAGATGTTTCCGTATCTCTCCCAGTGCCTCCAGCTCTAGTGTGGTATAATGTCTAAAGGAAAACATATTTTTCCAGGTTAAATATGAGTTTATTTACATAGTTTTACAGGACAAAATTCAATTTGATAACTTTCTCTAGCTGGATGTTATCAGTTAATGGGCCACTGACGTGACTCTCGGCCAGAAAGTTTATCTACCTAACTATCTAGGAATTTATATTCCGTCGGATACGACGTTTCCTTCGTAGTTTTTTTAACTGAGTCATACAAGTACGATTTCCAAATCCACAACTGCTCAGGTAGGTTGAATATTGATTTGGCTAACCCCTAGGAAAAAGGAAAAGGACTGTTATTCTATGTTGTTGTGAAAAAGTAAATTGTTAGTTTTTAATTATTCACTTCCGATATGGACGAGTATTCACAGATGGGGAAAATAAAATTAGAATTTGGTGTAGAATTTTCTCAATGAAGTTCCTGTTGCTTATCCTATCTCAATGAAGTTCTGTTATTATCATTCTAGAAGTGCTCTAATTAAAATTCTGACCACATTTTTGCTTGTGGTTATTTTAATAAAGTATGTTCTGTAAAATATCTTAATCATGTTGTTTCTATATATATATATATTTCTTTAATGTAATTTCAGAATATTCCTGAAGGTACGCAGCTAAATTATGAACAAAATATGCATGATGCTATGGCTGTTTTGCCCAAACTTCAAACCGGTTTGGATGTCAATGTAAAATTTACAGGGTAAAATAATGTGCTTTATTACTTTTGTGGTTTCATGGAGTAAAAAATTAATTTGTTTTGTTATTTGTTTATGTATTGCTTGAAGCATACAATAGGACTAAAATTTTTTAAAAAGAAAGTTGGTTATTAAGAATTTAATTTTTTATTCAGATCAAAGCTTTTTTTTTTTTTTTTTTTTTTGTGTGTGTGAGTAAATATGTGAACAATCTATAAAATTTCATGATATTAGGCTGTTTGTTGTAATTTAATCATAAAACGGATTTTTAGATGTTGTAGATTCTTCATATTTTCTTGAAGGTAGATGCAAAGCTCATGATTTCTTAAAATTAATTTTTTAAGCTAAAATGTCACATCTTTCACTAAATGGGAGCCAAAAAGTTCTCCACTAGTACAGTAAAATTAGACCAAAATCCCAAACTTTCAAAAAAAAAAAAAATGTTTAAACCTATTGTAAATTATTTCTTACTCTACCAGCAAGAGGGGGTAAAAAGTCTCAGCATTTTGTGCGTCGGATTTGGGGAAAAAGGGGGGGGGGGCAAAGTAATCCTCTTTTTTAATACCCTACAATTTGCATTCTAAAATCAATGATTGCAGTGAAGTTCACGAAAAAATTTCACTGACTTTCAACTTTTCCAAAGTACAAAATGTCGTACAATGATGTAGTAATGCAGAGTTGCCAACCTCTCTGCTTCAACTTACTGGTACAACTTACTGGTGGGTACCCAACGGTCAGTTGAGCATACTGGCCGGTCACCTGAGCTGACCCAACGTTCAGTACAGCTTACTGGTGGGTATCCAGTGGTCGGTACAGCTTACTGGTGTTTACCCAACGGTCAGTTTATCTTACGGCTGGTCACCTGAGCTGACCCAATGGTCAGTACAGCTTACGGGTGCATACTCAACGGTCAGTTGAGCTGAGTGGTGGGTACCCAACAGTCAGTTGCACTTACTGGCTGGTACCCCAATGATCAGTTGAGCTTACTGAGCTGACCCAACGGTCAGTACAACTTACTGGTGGGTACCCAACGGTCAATTCAGCTTACTGAGCTGAAATTGTGCTTGGAAAGGCTCCCAGACTTGCTCGCTTAAGGAAAATTTTCAAATATTGTGAGTAAAAAAGCATTTTAAAGTGTATGAGGTTAGAAATTAATGAACCTAAAAATGTAAAATTTTAGCCACTTTCGTATTAACTTTAATTTCTATGTGCTAATGGAGGTACCATAGTACCCCTGGTGACCCCTATGCGCACGCCTATGCTTATTGTGATACCATTGATGAATGATATCACCTGTTAACTGTAATACTTCTTACAGAGTTAGTGAAAGAACTAACATTTCATCTACTTTCTGTGAATAACTAATGAAGACACTTCTTAAAAATAACTAAAATTTATTAACACGTGAGAAAAAGTAAATATAATTGTATAAACATAACTGAAGCCAAAGGTAAAAAAATTAATTAAATATGACTAGCAAGTTAGTTAAGCTTATCCTAATACGGCTCGCTAATCTATTACCACGATCAGCCAAGCATCATCGGCAATCCGCCGAGCAATACGAGCTCCACCCTAGCTACCTTTTACAGGACAGACATCACCGAACGAGTCTTAAAAAAGAGAGCGAATCTCAACTCCGTTCGCTGTTAAATAGTCTGTCCTCATCATTATTCACATCAATGCCCTCACGTCCACGCAACCAATGAGGATGCACCAAGTGGCAGAGACGCCTCCCTGCTAAGCCAATGGCGGGAGTCTGTTACGTCACGCGTCCGATCCGATCACTCACTTCCGATTCACTCGGATCGTTGGTCCGAGCGACCATCGGTTGATTATCGTGAAGTTCAGTTACCTGGGCAAAAGTAAGTGTAGAGATGTTTGTAGAAATTCTATTTCTAACATATTGGTCCACAGGACAAGTTATTTCTTTGATGCCACAATACTGATTTTGTCATTTGCAACACTAGACTTAGCTACTTCTAATCAGAATTCTATATTTCAAATCATGTTGCTTTCAATTTTGTATTTTTGATAAGTACATTTTGCTAAATTAAAGCATTTGATATATGACGCAGTGAGAAACAAAGGCATGCAAGTGGACTATTTTAAATTTCGAATAAAACGCGTTCGAAGATCAGATCCTAAGTTTTTGTTCATTGAATTTTTTTTTTTAATCATGCTGTACTTCTGCACCTACCAGGGCTATAAGTACAGTCTCTTGCCCGAAGACAGAGGAGAGGTTCACCTACCATTTGTACTGGTTATCCCCAAATTTTTGATTTTGCCACTTGTATCCCTTTGCTTCTCACTACCTCATATGATTGTTACTTCGGAAATAAGATTTTTTATTATTAGTATTATTTTATGAGAAAAAATAGCTAATCATCAATTATTCAAGTTTTTATTTTTTTGGGTACATGAAACATTTCTTCTTTTTCCTCTAGAATCAGTGATTTTGAATATACTCCTGAATGCATAATTTTTGACCTTCTGAGGATACCTTTATATCATGGCTGGCTGATAGACCCCCAGTTGTTAGAAGTAGTAACTGCTGTGGGAACATGTAGTTACAATCAAATAGTAGAGAAAATTATCAATGCTAAATCTTCAATGAATCCAGAAAAACTTGCCGAAGGTTAGTGAATCTTATTTACACTTCTTTCTGATATATTTGCAAAAGCTGAATTTTCTTTATGTAGTTTGCACATTGTTTATTGAAAGTCCTTGTGCAGACTTGTAACCTTTTCAGAATCGGTTCAGTCATTTTTTAAGACAATTTTATACGTTTATCAAGAGCCAACTGAGCCAAAGCGTGCAGCACTTGCAGTAAAATTAGCTCTTCTTTTTTATTATTATTATTTTAGTGTTATATTATTTAGTAACCATCTTGTAGGAGTTAAATGATTTTAAAAAAAAATCTTGCTCTTTTAACATTATTTTTGCTCAATTAATTAATATGGTTTAGTAATTTTGCTAATGAAAAATACGTTGATGTCAATATTAGTCTTAAACCATGTTACTGGAGTTATAGCGCTGATCTAAGCAGAATTTAGAATGATTTTCTCTTTCTGCTTATAGCATTGGTTGCTGAAAACTTTTTGGAAAAGACTGCTTCTCAACTGACATACCATGGGTTGTATGAGTTGACTTCCCGCCTGAAAGATGATGAGTTGTGTGTTTTATTCAGGAACAATCACTTTAGTTCTCTCATTAAACACAAGGTAAAGTATTTAACTTAGAAACTAATTATAATTAATCTTGCTCCTGCAGTCATTCTAACACCAAGACTGTAACATAAAATTAAGCATAAAATAAAACATTTCGAAATGTAAAATAAAAGTGCCCTAATTTCGGGTAGATAAGCCGCCCTATGGTATATGCCGCATCTGTCAATTTATTAACTAAAACAAAAGTTCATCAGCTAAGCCACCTCATTGTATACGCTGTAGGAGAGCCAATCAAAACATGCCGCCCGTGACGATCATCTAGTCTGTCACTCTGTTCTACATTTTTAGTACTGATCATTTATGATAGTTTATACTATTGACTTTCCAAAAAAGAACTCTGCCAAATTCTAAAATCAATGTATTCTATAAACTTTTTTTTAATTAAAATTTTTTTTTAAATTAAAACATAAGAGGGAACAAAAATCGGGTGATAAAAAATGAAGGCATAAAGATTCTTAAAATTAACCAAAATAATCACTTTAAAATCACAAAATATTTGCATTTCATCAAAACCTTCAAAATCAGATTCTTCATCAGAGTGAAAGTAAATTGTCATCCAATTCGCACACACTTTTGCCACAGTCACTTTCTTCAGCCACGCTAAGTTCACGTTCTATTTCATATTTTACAAAGACCGAAATAATGGTTGAAGCACGACCAGCTTGCCATGCATCATTCGCTCACATGGTAACATTCTTGTTGAAGCGTTTCGCATGCCTGGGATGCAGTGACAGAGTGAATGCCGTTTCACATCCACTCCTCCCATTTTTTTTACCACATTTGAACAGTCTATTTACGGTCACATCCAGTGGTTGAAGTATTTTTGTAAGGCCTCTTGGAATGACCGACAGTTCTGAATTCATTCTTTTAACTTCAGATTTCGCTGCCTGAACTAGCTGTGACTGCATTGAGCAAAAACGACTGCAAAAAATCTTTATGGGCCTTTAGGTTTGCTTTTTTTTTTCTTTTTGTTTTCAAATTAAAAAACAAAAAATTTCTTTTGAGCAAAAGAGTAATTCTCAAAGTTGGATAAATTGATTTGCTATCCTTATAAGACCTGAAATAATTTTATACTTAAATAGTGCTGCATTTTATTTTAACTGGTCACTGATCCCAATGAACCTGGAAAAAATAATAAAAGAAATTGAATACCACCCAGTGTTGGTGGGTACCTGCATGATCGTGCTGGTTTGGCTTTCTTTGAGTAAGTAGTTTGAAAAAGCACCTGCATGAATGTATTAGTTGGACTTTTTCTGTGAACACTTCCCTTGTAAATAAGAGAAGAAAACTAAAGAACTCACAATTTTCATTCATCTTTATTTACAAAGTGTCTCAACATTTTTATTCTTATTTTATTTACAAAGTGACTTATTTGCAGTGAGAATCTTCAAAACAGGTTTCATTTTTTGATAGACATAAATAAATGTTGCATTTTTCACAATGAGTTTTCGAACAACTTGCACAGTTATTTGCTTCTACACTTGCATGGCCTTTAGATGTCATCACAAAATGGGAAGTGATTGTATCCATCATATCATTTTTCCTCATAAGGAATTCTGGCAGGCGGATTGTAATACTTTGATCTTTTGATTGGAGGAGGTTGGCTTTGATCAGATTCATCCTTATTCAAAACCTTTCTATTGCTTGAGGTTGTTACAGCAAATGCTTTTGCTATATCCAACTTAAAGAACAGCACATCCTTCCTTTTTTTAGTTGTTACACAATTTCCCATCGCATACCTACTGTGCTCAAACCAAGAATTTCTAACAGCCAAGTCAATAAAATGCAGAATTACTTCCCATGTCTTTCTTGTTTTAAACCAAGTTTGATGGCATTCCATTTGCAATCCTCGTGCATTGGTTGTACTTTTTAATAACAGATGGGTATTGAACCTCAATATACTGGCGCTCCTTCTTCGACCAGCGTTTAAATTTTTCCTCTGGTTCAATTCTTCAACAGTTTGATGCCATCATAACTCTTGTTTTCCTTCCATTCAAGAATCACAATTTTTTTGTCCCGGAAACATGCTCAGTGTTTTTCTTGCGATCCTCTTTATCCATACTGGTCAGTTTTAGGCCATTGACAAGATTAGGAACTATAGTGCCACTAATCTCATTTAGTTTTCCAACAGAGAATATAACAAAATAAATGGAACGTTTTTGGGTAAGGTTTGAACCAAACTCAATATGACTGATGGTCCAAATCCGAGTTCTGTATCGCCTAAATTGATTTCCCTTGGTAAATTTCGAAATCCAGAACTAGACCTAAAGAAGTGCATAGCATGAAATTTTTCAAGCCTGCAGATTTAGGCTCATTTTTGACATACTGCTTCTAGTTCAACGACCAGTAAATGGAATCATTTGCTTGTCCCATGATTCTGAGGCAAATTAAGGCGCACCTTTTGGAAGGAATCAACAAGTTGAACCTGCTATAATTTGTTTTCAATCGCGTTGAGTGGGGGATTGTTTACATCAACAACGTGAAAGGAATTTCATAGAGATAAAAATCTGTCTTGCAATAGATCAACCACTGGAACACACTTGTGCTGTGTTTGCAGTGCATCCTTAATTGAGGAAAGGATATACATCCCATGATTAAGTTAGTAAGCAAAACTGGCTCATTTGATAGCTAATACAAGAAAAAATATCAGCAATTCACAGATTCACACCACATTTTTTTTTTGTTAAAGACTTCCAAATCTGCCCAATAGTTGCTAGGTTATGTCTTCAGTTGGAAAAAAATTGTGCAGAAGGAAACTGGTTTTCTAACTTAGTGCACTATAAGCTACACCGGGGCTTGAGAATCGCCCAAGAAAAAATTCAAAATTTCAGCACCCAATTTAGATGGATAATTTTCCAAAAAATCTATATGATACCTGTTTTTAATCCAGAAGATTTTAAACGCAAAATAAAAATCCAACAGGACACCTACCCTCTTTATATTTAACAATATAAAATTAGTTACGAATTTCATATAAATTGAACTTACCTTCATTTAGGAAAAATTACTTGTATAGCTTTCTTTAAACGTTTGGTAATAACTTTTACTCATCTTAAAGAAAGAACGAAGCAAAATCAACAGGAACTGAGCAAACAAGAAAAATGATAAACAGCGCCGAAATCATTTCCCTAGTTGCGGGCCGGGATGCTTGCTTCGATCGGATTCCGATAAAGTCAGGGTCTGTACCACTGAGTAATGACATAATCTTGTCTAACCTCTTCTCGTGCGATTCTCCTACGTCAACCTCTTCTTGGCTACTAAGTCTCAAATTCAGTGTTGCTTTTCACAAAACTATCATTAGCGCCAAAATTGGCGGGATAATTTTTTTTTCTTACAAAACATGAAAATCCGGAAGAGTTGCTGATATGCTACATGGAGTAATGCTTTAATTTTTAAAGATTACCATGACAATCTTCACAGGATTGAAACTGTTATTGAATGTTGAAAATGTGCTTACAGATCACCTTTACTTCCTTTTGAAATCTATCTACAAACTATGCTACCTTTGTTTTTGCATGTTTAATTTTCTTAATATTCCTCATTTCTTGCTTTTCATTAATGATAAGTTTTCATTGTTGAGGTTGTGCTCCACTGCCACTGAGTTGGTTGGGAGTCCGCAATCGGTAACTCACTGCAAAATTTTATTAAGACAGCCAAGTTCTTGCATTGCTTATTATTTCTATCCGTGCAATTTATATTCACATGCAAATTAATTTGCTAGATCTGTCAGGTTACTGGAATCAATTAATCAGCTTTAAAATGAACATTTGCATGAAGCTTACATAAGCAGGTTTGTGTCTTTCCCTGTGGGAAGTAAGGAATAAAACGGTCAGCAAGATGAAGAATATGGTTGTCTAGTAATTTTTCGGATGAAACGCCACATGAGCATATGCACCTCACTTCCAAAAAAAGGCTTCAAAAATATGAAATGCTCAGAAACAGTTCACCACCATAAACAATGCATAGTCGCAAAACTGAACACTGAATTTTCAATGAACTTGCCTTTATGAAAGTGATGAAGCATCTGTAGTGATTAATTAAATAAAATACATTGATGGAAATAATAAAAACACATTTTGACAAAAATAATACAATATATACAAACACATTTTGACATAAATAATACAATACATACTCATTTTGACCTAATTAAAACAATATATGCAAACACACATTTAGACAATCTGTATTCAAACAACTGTAATGATTGTCAACTAAGTAAGATTGTGGACTAAGTATACACACAATCTCTGTATTTGAGAGTTTATATATCATTTAATCTCACAGTTATATTTTTTCCAATCAGAAAATCCTTCTACACAAAGTGCTTGGTTACTTGTTGAAAAAAGTTTGCAGGCATAGCAAAAAAAAAAAGAAAAAAAAAAAGCCTTCAGTGGGGAACATATAAACCAATCCCAACTAGTTTTTCGTTGTTACTCGTATTATATTTGAAAAACTTGAGTTCAGTCAAAATGCGACTTTTATCTGCTCAATCTTTTTGAAATATGGATTTCAAAAATATTCTGAATTGGTTTTTTTCACAGCATATACATCTCTCATTTCATCTGTTATAATCTCAGGCCAAAGCACTGAATCATCCAAATAGGTTTGGGCTACTAGAAGACTAGCACTAACATCTTCATTTTCTATAGATGTAATTTTGTACTGAGATTCTAAATACTTGCCATTTACTCCTTCATCTTTGTCCTGTTCAATTTCCAGATCTTCTTAATTTGAATTTTAAGCATTAGTACCCCTTCATTATAACTAGGAACTTCATTTTCAATTTCTATGTTTTCATTGCTGGGCTTTAAAAATTGGCATATGCTATCTTGCATTTGTTTTGCATTTTGCTCAGCATTTTTTAATTCCTTGATCATTTCTGAAATCCCGATAAATATTTTCTAGAAGACATTTTAATTAAATTTTCAACATTGATAAAATGTGTTAAATACTGTTAAAAGCTCTCGAAATTTATTATAAATAACATCACAACTTCTCATGTGACAGTTTTAAAAAAGAACCAGGCAGAAATGGGGTGTCAATATACACACCATTTTTGATTTTGCTGACATTTTTATGGTGGAGTCTTCTAAAGATTTCAGAAGACTCATATTTTTTCTTTTTTTCCAAAAAAATTTTTTTAGGAGACATGTAAAAATTTGTAAAGTAGAGCCTGACATAAAGGCTTTTTCCAATTGGCATTTTTTAAATTTTGATTATTTCTGTGCATTTAGCATCAGCCAAAGAAATTCTTGTGAACAACATGACATTTAGAAACTAAATTGAAATATATCTTAAGTTTTGTGAGTGCAGCCTGGCAGTGGTTCTTTGTTCCGTATACTTTTTTCTGCTGTAACTGCTCATAATCTGTTGTTAGATTTATGTATATATATAAAAAAAAGAGTTCTGAAACTTCTATTATCTTCTTCTTTTGATTCTTTTTTTTTCCCCTTCAAATTTCCTTCAAACAGAATTGTTTGTATCAACTGGTTACTGATCAAGGTTTCCTAAATGAAAATGTGGTGTGGGAAACGCTGAATAACATTGAAGGTGATGGAAGTTTTGTTGACTCGGATTTTATTATTGTGCCTCCTAAAGCATCTGATGTACCACTGCCACTTGGAGTTTTACAGGAGCAGCAAATTGATCAAGAGTAAGTGGCTCAATTCATTTGTTATTTGTTCACTTGTGTGTGCATCTGCTATGTTTCTGAAAATGAGACATTCTCATGATAATAATATAAATCATGTCCAACACTTTTGAATTTTACTTATCAGTTTTAATAATTTCTACCAAATATGTTTTTTTTTTATTATTGTCCATTTATTAATAAAGTATCAATGGCTTGTACTTAGGTAATTTATGAAGGGTTTTAAAATATTTTGACTACTTTGTTGTTACAAAATGGACAAAAAAGCTTTGAAACCCCATTTTCCAAGACTCTAAGAAAAAAACGTCTGAACGAAAATTACAAAATAAAAGAAAAAACCCCGAATATCTTTGATACAAACAGTAGAAGTTCTAAAGTAACTTAAAGTGTTATAAGAAAAATGAAACAATAATACAATGGAATGAAGTATGTAATACTAACCTTGTAATTCCAGAGTTAATTTACAGCTATCATTTTTAATATTCATTTGGTATGATGTGCATGAAGCATGCATGCTAAAGTATTTTGTTGTTTTAGGTCGTAGGGCTCTTCAGGAATCCACAGAAAATTTTTTGTTTACAGTTAAAATACCATTTTAACATAGTTCCAACGGTTGCTGTAACATTTCCATCATTCTTGAACCTTGAATGAATGGTAATATATCAAAGTGAACAGTGTTGATAAAAACTTTTTTTGAGCGAACATCAAACTTTATTGTGCAAAGCACAAAGAATGAACAAAACACTGAAATCACTGTTTCTGTGGTTGTTTGCCAAAAGTTGATGCGTTACATTTGATATAGCAGAACATGATGTGTTATCAACAAGGCAAAAGTTATCAACTTTTGGTGAAGAATTATATGAAAGTTTTTATTATATCACTAGCTGCGTCTCCCGGCTTTGCACAGCCTACCTCGAAAAATAAAAGTTTTGTCTGTTGACGCAACTTTTCCAACAATTAAGCTCCAACAATTGTGTGTGTTCAACAATTAAGCTCCAATTGAAATAAAAATAAAAATAGGGTAACGGCACCAGTAACAGACATGCTTAAGACATCGCTCTCAGGTTAACTCAAGTTTCTGAGCCTTTTAATGTATTTAGACTTTTAAAAATGTGCAAAAGTTCTTTAGTTATAGTTCTAAAACCTTATTAAATTCAAATGCACATGAAACACCGGCAGATAATGTGTTCGGGCAGATTAATGTTCGTAACCTTCCACCACTGCCTTGTAAATACCAACTGGCTCATAAAATTCACTCTGATAACACTACATGGTTGCACCGTATTCATGGGTCGCAGCAACATCAGTTTTACCCCCCTAAAATTCTTATTATTTAAATTCCAAACTTACGACTGTCTGTTACTGGTGCCATTATCCTACTGTAAAATTTCCCGTCAAAATAATAATTCTTAAATAAAATTAATCGCAAATCTAAAAGTCTCGACTAAATTAAAAGTAACTATCTTTTAATACAACTAAAATCCTTGATTATCTTCTGCTGGCAGTACAAGAGAAAAAGATAAATGTTCAAAAAATAATCAAAAAGGAAAAATTTTTCCTTAAAGCAAAAACAAGAGTTTTATTTGTTTATAGTCAAGTAAACAAAATAACCACAGATCTTTCTTTTCAATGGTTTTATTCAAGCTAATTTAATTGAGCTCGTGGCAAACAATAAATTTCTGATTTGATATTGATGTTCCATTAGGCTTAAAAATGCTCCTAACATTTCTCCTGGTGATTTTTCATCTTTGTTTTTTTTTTTTTAATTTGAAAGAAGTAAATCTATTTCCTGAGTATTTTTTTCAAGTTTTCAAATGAGACTTAAGTCAAGAAAATCGCATAATTATTTCGGGTAAAAAGCTCCATTTTATGCCACTTTTGGGTCCTAAAATTTAAATTTGAATGGTTCGGTGCTTTTCTGACTCTTGCCCCCCCCCCCCCCCCCCCCCACCCACTTTCCTTCTCGGGTGCTCCTTCACCTCTGTGCCAAATTTGGTGGAGTCCAACGTAAACTGGATTTATGTAGGGAACATACACCCACATATACATATATGTTCTTAGTTTTATTGAAATAGATGTTTGCTAGTTCATATTTTTCCTCTTAACTTTAGATTTAGACATGTCAAATTCTGGCATAGAAAAATACCACTTTTAACACATATCATAATCCGTTAAGTAGAAAATGGTCAAAGTCGACCTTTCAACTTTTGGTGAATAGCCACGGATTTACATATCTCACCCCAGCTGGGAAAGTGACACAACTCAAAATTTTGGAGAAACAAGCTATCTATTGATTTAAAAGCTAAATTTAATGATCTTGTTGCAAAACTTGCATAAAATTAGTTTACATAACTGATGCGTTGTGGCATAAAAACAATAATATAGACAATGGTGATTTGGAGGAAAATTCTTTTAACTTTATTATTGATTTAGCTTTAAAAAAAAACTACCAAGAACTAAGCTTTAAAACTCTTGCTAGATACACAGTAAGAATTTTAAATTTGCTGTGAAAAATGTCTTCAAAATGGTAAATTTAAAAGATAGGATAATCGTGATGATTTGATAAGTTGCCACTGATAGCAACAATTGCATACAAAACATTGGAGAGCATATCGCACACCGGCCAGGAAAAATACACAACTCAAAATAAATCAAGGTTTTACGCAATAATAGTATTAGTAGTAATAGTAATTGAAGCAATTTAGTCTCAAATATTACTTATCCACCTGCCCAGTAAGTAGGGTGAAGTATTTAAGAATAATTACTGTAGAAATATAAGATGGGGGTGATCATATAGTCTTTATTAATTATAAGAATGAATTGCAGAAACTAACATAGTTGGACTCATGCTTGTTTCGATATTGCAAAGACATTTGTAAAATTTTCAAGAAAACTACCTCTGTAAATAAGTTTTAAGGTGAGCACCTTTGTAACTTGAAGAATGTCTAGGCCATATCTACATGTTGTTCAACATCTGGGGTGTTTCAGTAAAAGTAGCATCAGCATCTGTGAATCTGATATTGAGTGTTGCAGTATTTTAAACTGGTATTGGTAAACACTCTCTCCTTTATATATTGGCCAAAAGGGGAAAATTTAGGCTAGTGATTATCTTATGTCTTCATGACATCTTTTTGTACTCTCTCGTCATGACCCTCTTCATTCACTCCTATGAATGAGGGTCATGAGGATTACCAATGCTGTTTTCAAGTGTGACATCCCAAACATTGAGCAATATGTAGTTTAAATTTGAATATGGTCTTGACATTATTTAGGATGCCTAGGGGGCTCGCATTGAAACATACTGACAAAACTAGTTAGTTAAAAACTTTATAAATCTCTTCTCACTAACGAAACAAAAAACTTATGCCTTTTTAAATTAGTATTTTAACTATCAATTCTAGTAATCAGAGCTTGACTTCACTATGACCATGTGCAGGATTCGACAGAAATACTCAGACATTTGCCATCACAGTTTCTTTGGCTTTAATGGTGTGCCATTAATTATTGTGTCTGTAATACTGTATGCATGTACTACAGCCACATTACTACATTAATATCAAGTTATGAAGTTCATTTTCATTTGTTAGGCTGTTTCAACAGACAAACAACACTTCCAGTATTAGACCAATCAAAAATTGTCCTCTACTGGTTCATGAATGAGCTTTTACAGGCAATGTTGATGTACGATGTGCTGTTGCTGCTTTTGGAGTTACGGGTGCATACTCTTTTTAAGATTAGGACAGAACTGTCACAAAACCTCCTGCAGCCATTGTTAACATTCCATGGATAGAACGTTCCTCTGATCTTGCTTTTGTGATTCCTTTCTCTGGGAATATCTGAAGGCTTAAGTCAATGAATGTAAGGCAAAAATGTTACAAGAATTGAAAGCTGCTATCCATCAAGAAGAAAAGAGACTGACAAGACTGCAACGAGGGACCTGCAAAGAAGAGACCGAGGGGACATGATTCAGTTGTTTAAATTTATAAAAATGAAAGATGTTACAGGGCTGAAGTTTAGCACTGAAAACAGGACAAGGGGTCATTGTTTTAAGCTATTTAAATCTCAGGCTAACATGGATATTAGAAAAAATTATTATTTTAGCAATGTAGTGGAAACTTGGAACAGCTTACCGGAAGAGGTGATAATGAGCAAGGGAGTAGATAGTTTTAAGAGGGTCATTGATCTTCACTGAGGATTGTAAATTGACTAGGACCAGTCTAGCTGGGCCCAGAGCCTGTTGCTCGTTGTCACTTTTGTATTTGTATAAGAAATCACCTGAATTCACACCTGGAAGGTATGGCAGAACTTGAGGGAGAAGCCTCATAAATGCTTAGAATACAAAAGTGGGGTTCGGACAGTTTGATTTAAGATGTAACATAAATTGTGAACCCTGCTGTCCAAAAGTCCCTTAGTAAATGAACTTTTTAAATGACTTTGTCATTACTTTGCTATTCACATTTGAAATGTGGGAGTTATTTCTGCTACACTATGTATTATTAACATTTGTATTTCTTCCCATGTCATGTTCATAATGGCTAGTTTCCTTACAGCTATTTGGTTGCTCTTAGTTTGCAAGAAGAGCAACAAAAACAACAAAGCAGTGAACTTGAGTGGGAAGACTATAAAAAGAAAAATCTGGGGATTTCAAATGACTTAACCGAGTAGGTTACTGTCCTCATTCCTAAGTGTCTGTCTTGTGTTTCTTGTTTTTGCATGCTTACCTGTAGCATAGTTCCATGTATAAGTAGTTGATCCCAACTGTGCTTAAGCAATGCTTCCCTGTTATGCTTATGCTCAATTATTAAAGTGGTTAAATGACTCATTTTAAGTAAGTATGATGATTAAAAAATGATAGTTGTTCATTGATCACACCTTAGAAAATGTTTTAATGATATACATTGCAGCCAAATACAGAATCTTGGCAAAATTGATACAGTATTTCAAATGGTCATAAAGAAATTGCAGCATTCAAACAATTGCTACCTTCAAAAACTTGCTGCCTAAGAGAGTTTGCCATCATCGACTATAGTGTAGACAGCCAATTTAGCAATCTGTTTCTGGTGCTCTTTCATCACTCTTGCCTAATTAAAAGTTTTCCAGCATTTCCTAGAGCCGAGATGCGTCTGGAGAGCAGCATCCTTAGAACTTTCGGAGGAAAATTGGTTATCCCTTCTTACATCAAGCTTTTTCTCCTCCTACCTGTTAATTGAAGTTGTAATTATTTATAGCAAATTAGAATTTTTTAAATTTTACTTGCTTATTGTAATATCAAAATATAAACACATTTATTAATAAATAAAAATGGGGATTGATGTGCAGAATGGGTTAATGAGCTAATTGTATAATGATATTTGGATTCAAATATTATTAGAATGCAACAGTTGTTCTGATAAAAAAAAGTTTATTGCAATTTTATTTGGTACTTTTGTATTTAATTTTGTTGGTATTCTATATTTCATCAGCATTTTGATCTTGTTAAAGGATATTTTTACTGTATAATTGAAAGTTCTTGGAAGTAGAAGAATGATAATTTTGTCCTGCTTTACAATATTAAATTTTGCTTCCTTACATAGGATGTCATTTCCCACAGTTGAAGCTTAGTTGGGCAGTAAATACACTTTTCACTCCAATGTCCCCTGTACTTACCACTATTTGTGGTTTAACCAGTTAGATGGGACCCTGAAGAAAGTTCTGATTTTTTGATCCAGAACAGAAGTCCAACAATCCCTGGTCCAGCACCCCCCCCCCCAGAGGTATCATTTCACTTAGAGGACTTTGTGAATCCGAGCATATTTAACATCTTCCAGTCACAATTAATGAAGACGGAGAATCTTCGACCATCTAGGATCGAACTCGGTACCCTTCGGCACAAGTCTGATGCCTTACCCATCAGGCCACCATGGCTCTGGGCAATAAATACAAAGGACTTTTGATGACACTATTTGATGGTGAGGGGGGGGGGTGAAAGGTTAGGAATGTGTTTCTGAAGAAATTCAAAAACCTTCTGCAATTTGACATTCTTGATTCCTTTTTTCTGTTGCCTTGCAGTGAAGAACTTGCCATGAGACTACAAGAAGAAGAAATTCGAGATCATGACAATCAGAGACTTCAACAACAAACTCAGGTTTCCCAACCTCTACCACGGACCAGGTCAAGAGATGTAAGTGCTTTGAAGGTCCCTTTCACAAAGAAATGATCCTCTGTTCTTTCTGTGCTTTGTGCCGTGCTGTTATTCTAAACCTTTCCCTATGTCCATGTTTGTTATAATAAAGTTATTTTCTGTTACTTCACTGCTTTCTTTATGTTAATTTCTGTCTATTTCTGTTTTTCTGATATTTTCTACATTAATCTTAAATTCAACATGCATGCTAAATATTTAAGGCACTATTTTCTATAATTCAAAAAATAAAACTGCTTTTGTGTATGTTTTCAGTGAAGTGCATGTTTTCAGTGAAAATTGTTTTCGTTATCAATATTAATATTTAGGATATTCTGGAACTAGTGTGAAAACAGTAATTTTTGCAAGGCCTTTATTTTTCCAATATTTCCAAGCTTTGTAAAACTTGTTTTTTTTTTCACATATAATTTGTGAAATTTTCAACTCTCAAAATCAGATAAGTTAATTTTTGCGTAAATTAAGGCTCACAAAAATGAGTTGCTTTTACAGTATGTAAGGTATAAAAACTTTAAACAACTATCCCAAGAAGTGTTATTGTATTTTTTCTATTGAGGGTAATGGACTAGTAGAAAGTATTTTTACAAAGTCAGACATTAAAAGTATTTTTTTCCTTCAAAAGCTAGTAAATCTTCTGACTTCTGCTTTCTCATTTTACACAAAGAGTATTTTCTGATGTGTGGAAAACTCTTTTTAAGAGTAGATTTGTTACTATTTTAAAATACACTAAGTGTCCAAAAAAAAAAAAGTGCGGTCGAATTTTAAACGTTCCAATTTTGGAAGAAGATGATTCAATGAGTATTACACAGATATTTGCATAAATCTTTGCTCGATGCAAGTTTAAAATTCGGGCATTGTACTAGAAGACTGTTTAGTTCGAAGTAAGCATGGCTGAATCGGTAGTTGTGTTACAGCAAGTGATGTAACAGAGTTCAAAATCGGGCAAATTGTTGGCCTGTACCAAAGTGGGACAAAATGCAAAGACATAGTTGAAATTAGTGGTATAGGATTGCGAACTGTTCAATGCATTATTAAAAGGTGGAAAGATGGCGGAGAAGCTATGTGTTCGCGACATCTTTGTGTTCGTATAACCATTCTGGAAGAACGTGACCGGTGTTCTCTATAGCGATTAATGAGAAAAATGGCAAGAAATCGATTATTCAACTCACAGCACTCTTCAATGAGGGAAGTAAAACATTTTCCAAGCACACATTGCGACGAGAACTTCAAGAATTGGGACTAAGAAGCTGTGTTGCAATAAGGAAGCCTCTTGTGAGTGCCATTAATCTAAGAAAGAGTCTGCAATTTGCAAAAGATCATAAAAATTGGACTGTTAATGATTGGGGAAAGGTCATGTGGTCCGATGAGTCAAGATTTACGCTCTTTCAAAATGACCGACGTGTCTGGGTTCGAAATAAGCCACACACAGCAATGGACCCTACATGTCTCGTTCCCACTGTGCACTCCTTCGGAGGCAGTGTAATGATCTGGGGTTGTTTTTGTTCATCTGGACTAGGCTTGGCTGCATTATGCACCAAGGAAATGAAGTCTACACAGTACCTTGGATGATCATGTTGTGCCATCTATGGACTTTTATTTTCCTGACTGTAGTAGTGTATTCCAAGATAATAACGCCGGAGTACGCCGGGCTACAATTGTTAAATCTTGGTTCAGTGAGCACGATGCATCAATTCAACTCATGATTTGGCCACCACAAAGTCCAGACC
>NC_072739.1:71217106-71267327 GCF_026930045.1 Uloborus diversus | reverse complement strand
TAAGATATAAATTATTCTTATAAAGCTTTGTTCTGTTTCGGCTAATTTTCTTCCTACCAGTGCAACTGCGCTTATTTATGTCTTCATCTGGTGAAAATACTAATGTAGATTCAAGCTTTTCCCCCCTCCTTTGTTTGGCCTTATTTCTATGCCATTTTCTTCTATTTAATCGAAGTTCCCTGGCAGACATATCAGACTTTAACCGTTTTGTTGCATGATATCTATCACGTGCTTTTTGTTTCGACTTTTCTTCCTTACTTTTATTTATTTTCCTTCGTTCTCTATAATGACGCTGCTTTTCAGCAGCTGTTAATGCCATTATCTGCAACAAAAGGGGCAAATTTACTAAAAATTTCATTATTGTAGGTTAAGAAAGGCTTTAAGACAGATACATTAAATTAAAAACCTGCTGCTTACTTTAAAAACTACACTTCTTGAAATTTAAACAAACAAACGAAAAAAAAAAAAAAAACTAGTGCTCTTTTCCATTAAAAATATTTTTAAGTACCAAAACTGAATCATTTAATGATAACTTAAAAAAAAAAGATTTAAACTTCTTACTACAGAAACTAAAATAGAGTCTAAGAGAAGAAAAACATTCCTTTTAGCCCTCCTTTGTTTTTTTTTATCACGATCTGACAAAATTTGGATATAACCAAAGAAAAATTTACAAGTTTTTAATTGAATTCTATTAAACATACATAATATTCATATAATTAAAAATAAATACTGAATGTTCTTTCAACCTAAATATTTTTTCCTTTTAAAATTTAACTACAAAACAAGCTTAGAAACAATTATGTCCTCTATGTTACTTTGTTGTCTCCTGTGTTACCAAGATCATGGTAACACAGGGGACTAGTAACACAGGGGACAAAATTGTATTAAAAGTTCCCCCTGTAACAATGTTTTCATGGAAACAATGCAAAAGTATATGATTTTCTTTCTTTTAACTCAACCTCAAAGTTTTAACATGGATTAAACTAAAAAATAATTAAACATTAATAAAATTTAACATCAAAAAGACACCTACCTCTAAAGTTCTCTTTTCCTCAGCTGGAATTCTTCAAAAAAGCACATGTGAAAAAAATGGCTACTAAACATGAATAACTTGTAGAAGTGCATGTATAGCTATTGTTGCCAATATTTAAGTAACAAATTCTTATTATAATATTAAGAATAAGGAGGCAGTAACACAGGAGACAAAAAATTAGGGGACACAAGATTTTCCACCATAAAATAAAATTAAATTTGAAATTTTATCTTAAAAACATGTTAGTACAATGTCAAGTTTACAAAGAGTTGAAAAGAAAAAAAAACATATTTTTAAAACACTAATAACATGAAAAAAAAAAAGGTTTAAAATTAAAGAAGTGCTGTTGGGACATGGCTTTTTTATAGGACTCAATTTCAAAAACCCCATTAAAAAAGTAAATGTACTTTTTCTAAAATTTTAGTAAAGTATTAAAGAAAAATATGTCTGACCTATCATTTTTAATGTTTACATTTAACTTTGGAATAAGATTTGGGAAAGGGTTACAACTTAAAGTCTTGGACACCAAATGTTGCATTAATTTTGGAATGACCCATTCATGTTATTTAAAAGCATAATTTAATAATTCTGTTGTGAAGATATGTCGCTGGTGAATCGTCTATATACCTCTAGTAGAATCTCCTGTTTTTCATTCTTTGAAGGTTGGCAAGTAATACTTAATGATTTTCTTGACAAATAAAAAATTTTATAAAAAAAATCATCTTATCCTCATTGCAATACCAGTATACCAAACATCAGTATTTGGAGCTATTTTGCTATTTCATAATACCGGTATTTGATGGGGTAGAATACTGGTATTTTCGGTATTTTAGCTAAAATTAAAAAAAGGGTTTTAAATAAAAAAGTGTTTTCAATTTACCTACTGTTATTTTAAATATAAATTTTGTTTTCAATGAGACAGTTCCAAAATCAATCTGTTGAAGTAAAAATTTTGCTTCAAAAGCACAAGTTTATAGAATATCAATGAATAAAAGCAGTGACTTTCATGAATTTATGTGTTATGTTACCTTTCTATTTTCCCCATTACTTTCACTTGCCCTCTGGTGAAAATTAATTTTAAGTGTAATATTTAGGGCCCAATTTATATATCAAGGGGCCCAAGGCCAATTGTTTATTTTTTTGGCCCCCTGTGTTTAAGCATTATAATTTTAGCCAATGGATAAAACTTCTTTTGCCATTTGGAGACCCCTAAATAGCGCTGGCCCTAGGCCAGACGTGGCTCCAAGGGAGGGGCAGGGGGGGCAATTGCCCCCTCGTCGGAAGCGTCTTGCCCCCCCGTCGGGAAAAATTTAGTATTTCGTCGGGGAATCTGTTTGCTTTGGCGTTTGTCGTAAATGATAAAATTTTCTCATATATGAACTAGAAAAAAAAAATAGTAGAAAAAAGTAGAAGTATCTTATATATATATATATATATATAAAAGGAAACAAGAATCAATCCCCTTTGAGGCAAGTTTAGCCCGAGTCCGTATAACGTCGTCCAGATGGTGACAAAATATAGCTATTACTTCGGGGGAAATGGTGTGTTTTGATCCTTGAAATTTCTGTTTGTCGATGCAGGGTGTCGATGAGCTGGTTTTGACCTCAGGGTGTCCACTTAGACTAAAAGAGTACCATCCCCGTCCCTACAGAATGCAGTGGTGATTACCGGTCAGACCTAAGGCGTCGTCATCGGGTTACAAGAGAAATACGTACTGAATGACAATAGCCAGGACGAGACGAGAGGGGGTGGGGGTGGGGGTGGGGGTTGTCATCGGGGGAGAAAAAACATGCTTCGGAGATTTTTGCTTTCCTATTACATTCGCTAAACAGCTCTTCATCAGCACGTCAAGTGTGCAGACGCAGACCGCACTTATTGATGCGTTTTAAAGTACTTTGTTTTCACTCAGAAGTTACAAGTAAGTTATTACTGTAGTTATTTACAACTTTTCTGATTATTGTTGATTATTCTGCAACAAAACATATCGATGAGTAAACGATTTTTTTACCTCATACAAGGAAGTGTACTAAAGTAGATTTAATGTTTTAATTTTTTAGGGCAATGATGTCTTGTCTTAAAATGCTAAATGCAGGAAAAAAATTCTTTGGACTAATATAATAAAATCAAATAGATGTTTAACATTTTAAATACATTTTTCTCAAAAACTTATATTGATCTTGTTTGTAGGCTGCATAATAGTTTTGTTGGGAATGGAGAATGATTTACTAAACATTCAGGCTTGGCACAACTAAACAATCATTAGATTATTAAACGTCGGGTTGATAATGCATCGGGTTTGGGTTCTTTTTGAGAAAAATGTTTGGGGGAGGGGGAGGGGCGAACCTTTTGGAAAAGGCAAAATTAAATAAATAAATAAATCATGTGTTAAAAGCAATTGAAAACATACATTTTGCTTCCAATTTTTTTTTTATTTTTTCAGATGTTATCATGTAGTCGAAACTCATGTTTCTAACTTAAAGTAAAAGCTGCGCTTAGCCCAGACCGCTGTAATCATTTGATCGGACCAAGTCCAATTCAAAAGTCAACATTGCTCCTTCGAGATCGATCAAACCAACTTACAGACTGATACCAGACTCAACCTTGTTTATTATTTTTTTTTTTGCAAGCTATATTCTTTTTTTTTAATATGCTTTTTTTAAGTACTAAAATTGTGTAAAAAAGCAGTGCTGCGCAGTCGGAGTCGGACAGATTTTGGAGACAAGGAGTCTGAGTCGGCATTTGTAGGTTAAAAATTCCAAGAGTCGGAGTCATTTTCCCTCAATGCCTGTAACACTGCCAGTGATTGCGGGGTCGGAGTGAGAGTTGGAGTCGAACTGATTTTAAGGTAAAGGAGTCGGAGTTGAATTGTTTGTCGGTGAGTTAGAGGGGTGATTAAAAACTAATTGTATCGAAAGCCAATGTGAGCACGAAGCAATGCGGTGTCTTTTCGTTTCCCGCGCTGTTTCTCTCTGTCGACTGCTGTCATTGGTTTTTCGAATCAAAAACAATTTTTATCTTAATTTTTGAAAGAGTTTATAACTTAAAAAAAGTTTTGTTTGCCTATTTCTGTCCTGATATTTTTGTAGTTGCAACTACATCTTATAAGGCTTCAAAATGCAGAATTTTATATCTATTTTTCAAAATTTCCTCCGGGGAAGAAATGCCCGGGCCCCCTACAATTGGGAATATTTTGTACTCCACTTAAAGGGGAGTCATGTGTGACTTTCTTGATAACATTTCCCCTCTTAAGGTCAATCCAACACAGGACATCAGGGAAAACGATCGTAACACGATAAACAAAAACGATTAAAACACGATCATCAAAAATTAAAGTATTGCTGTATGTATCAGATGAAAGAGACCGACATAGTCAAGGAGAAAAAAAATTATAAAAAAAGTGCATCTCTTACACCACCGAAAGAAACGTTGTTAAAACTGCAAAAGGGGCCCCACACCTAAAATGGCTTAGGGCCCCGTTAAGTCTAAATCCGGCCCTGAGTTGGAGTCGGCCATTTTACCTCCGACTCCGTAGATCTGCAAAAATGATCTATGTAGATAAATTTTGGGGTAAGACTTTGAATTTACATTTTCCCCCTTTAGTCTGGAAAGATAATTAAAACTTGAAATTTGAAATTATGACCTATTTCAACTGGCATGTTCAATAAAAAGTTTGAAACTAATGGTTATGCATTTTCGAATTATGAATGCTTCAAAAATTTGAAAAAAGTTAGGTATATAGTTAATTTAAAAAAAAGAGAGAAAAACCTTACACAAAAGAAACTGGTGCAATTAATGCTAATCACTTTGATACTTAATAAGTTTGTTTATGACGTAATATCGTCGGCACTATGCTGAACTACCGAATGTGAAAATTGGCTCTTTTCAGGAGAGCCGAAACAATATTTTTGTCCACCAGACGCTTTAGTTATTTTCAATTTTTTGATTTTTATAAATAACACTAGCAAAAATACCCGGCGTTGCCTGGGTCAGTAATAATTATGAGAAACAATCGTTACTTGCCCTTGTTTTCTGTTTTAAGCGAAATAATTTAAAACAAACCTTTTTGAAGTGATTAAAAGTCGAGCTTCTTCCTTACTCATTAAACTAAAATAGCAATAAGTATAAAGAACAAAATAGTATTCTATTAGAAACGAAAGCACGACATTTAAGCATATACAAATTTGAAGAATTTCCGAAATATGAAGTTAAACTTTACATGTTTAAAAAGATTTATCTGTCAGTACTTTTTTTTTAAAATCTAAAACCTTCTCTGTATGGCTATTGATGTACGAACTGTTTCAAAAAATGTAGCCGCCCGTGTTCCCCTTACACTTGCTTTAGTTATTTTGGGAAATTTAAATTTTTGTGGGCACTTGGTGCGGTTTAAAATCTGACCAAATTTGCGAGAATCATTTTGGGACACTTTCGATAATACTCCCCCTCCTTACTAATTTTTATTATAGAAATATTGTTGCCAGATGCTGAGATACTTTTTATCCAAAAAAAAAAAAAAATGGCGCTAAACGGTTTCATCCGAAATGTTTCAAAAATAAGAAGTAAAATTTGGCGATTGTTTGAAATCGTGCAAAAAGAAAAATTAATGGAAGTTTTTGTGCGGTTTATGGATTTGCCTAATTTAGTTGTTGAATTATTTTACACAGTATTTTTTTTTTTTTAAGCATCTTTGATTGGCGATATTTTGTTTATATGGTGAAAGCTGAGAAACATTATTACGTAGTCTTTGGGCTCAAAAACTGCGACAGTGGAAAAAACTGCCAAATGCATCAGCTACTGAAATCTTTCTGAAAAAATTCTGGCGATATTTCTGCTGGTTGGTTGGATATAAGTGTCGAATCAGCATAAATAATAATAATAAACCATAAGCTACATAAGTTCCGTTTAAAAGTAAAATGATCAGCCAAATTCATTTATTTTTAGCCAATCATGTGGAAAAACGTTACTTTAAGATTTGACTTGAGAAAAGCCTCAAAAAGTCAGACGAAACGCAAAAATATTCAACAATACAACAATGCTTGGGAGTTGAGATGACACACTAAATAATGACTTGGGTTGATGAAAGCCTTCGAACAGGGAACAAAAAAGCTCATAACTCGTTTTTTATACAACTTAGAAACTTCGAACAGATGCTATCTTCAGCAGAGAAATTGGCGCTTTCGATGGACATATAATGTTAATATGTGTACGTTTTTTTCCACCCCCATATTGGGGCATTTATGCGAAAATTGGGACTAAAATTGGAATAAAAAGGGAACTATCAATCGGATTTTTTTCGAACTGGTCTATAAACCTTCCCAGTACCAAACTGAACAAACGGTGAAAGTTTCAGCCAAATCTGCCGGGTAGTTTCTGAGATCTTAGGGAACAAATTTACCAAACTCCATTTTTATATATTAAGAAGATTAAGTGTAAATCTTATTGTTTGAAGTACAGTAAACTCTCGATTATCCACGAGTGGATTATCTGCGAAAGTCTCGGAAAAAGAAAAAAAATAGTTGAAAAATTTTGTTCTTCAAAAACGCGGATCTGAAATCAATTCGTTCCATATTTTTTTTCCCTTTCCCACGACAAGTGCTCCTTCTCAAAAAACGTGAAAGTCGGTATGCATTGTCATCAACTTCTCTTTGACACGTGCCTCAAGGGAAAGCGTTCAGATGATTTCGGTAAAACACATGTGTTTACTGAAGACCCCTAGTTTAAAAGAGCGTAAGACATTATCTTTATCATCTGTTCCGATTGAGAAAGGTTAGGAAAACGCCTACAGGTCTTCTGGGAATTCTCTGATGGGGTCTTTTTTGTTGTGGTCACACACTGTTTTCACTTCTGGGCTGTTGAATGTTTTAGGTTGACGGAAAGTTCCTGATTTAAATTTTTGTTTATTTTAGTTCTGTAGAACTTGAAATACGCATATTTTTTAATGCCGCATCTCTTTTAAACGTTTCACGTTTTATTTACAATACAATCATTCTCAAGCAAAAGATAATTTCTGTCTTCTTTATCTCTGGTTTTAAACCCTTTTCGGATTATCCGCGGTACCTGAGCCACTCAATTCCGCGGATAATGGGGAGTGTACAGTAGTAATAGCCCTTTTTGAGTACTACGGCAAACCATTGAATTTGAAAAACGAGATTCGCGATTTTTCACCTTCGTTTGTTACCGAGTTTAGCATAGTGCCGATCATATTATCAAGTTTCGTTTTTTTTTTTTTTTTTTTTTTGGATTACACAAAACACACACATTACTTTCGTTTAGTACATTCAAAAACTTAGAACCAACGGGTGAGGAGTTGAAGTCGGACTGATTTTGAGGTAAAGAAGTCGGAGTCAGGAGTCGAAGGTTTAAAAATTCAGCAGTCGGAGTCGATCATTTTCCCTTAAAATCCCCTGCCAGTTCTTGTGGAATCAGAGTCGAAGGCTCTAAAATTCCCGAAGTCGGAGTCTGTCATTTTTCTTGCTTAGAACTGCTGGTGTGACTATTCATTTCAATAATTTAAATCTCGCTCACTACATTTTAACTTTTATTTTCTATTTCAAACAAACATGCTTCGGCGGCCCACACATTTTCCTCCAAATAGCTGTGATTTGTTCGATGATATTTGTAAAAATCTAGGAATGAAATATGTGTGCAGCCCCTATGAAACTATCATGATTATTTATCTGATTAGCCCGGTTACCCGTCAGCTCCATCCACCACCAGCTAGGCCTAATCGATGAAGACCTTTTATTACCATACAAATTAATTAAAAATCGTAAAAATTTGCACCTTTTCTAATTTTTTTAGCGCAAAATTTTTACCCGTTTCCAGTTTCTATTTGTTATCAAATAAAATACTTGTAATGGGTTTTAGCAAACTAGGCTCTTCAAAAGATTTTCAATTTTTTCTCTTGATTCTGCTTTGCGCTAGCAAAACTTAGTAGTTGTAATCGTCTTCCCTTTTCCATGCTTTCCCAAGTTATCCCGGAAAAATAATATAATGAAAGAAAATATCAATAAATTTAATTTTATACGTGTTCTGACTCGCGAGGTTCATCTTAATATAAAGCTAGGCATCGGGTTCAAGTTTCTTTTGAATTTTTTAACTTAATATTAGTTGCTCTTTTTTTTTTTTTTTTTTTTGTTTACTTAAGATGTGGGTTTCTCTGCTCCCCAATAAATATTTTGAGCTAGTGGATGAGCACTGCTATAACCTTGAGCCCTGGGAGTTTCCCTCCGTAAATTTGTGTGTTTATAAGGTTTGATTACGGAAGGGGGGGGGGGACCCTCAGTATCTTAATCGGTCACTAACCCCATCACCCTAACGTTACCAAACATGACCTACAATTGCGTTTTCGATACTTCAATTTTAAAACTTTTTCGGGGGTGCACCTCGACTCTCACTCCCTATAAAATACCATTACAGATCGACTAAAAGTTCGTTTATTGGACTTCAATTTCTTAAAATTCTTTGGGGGTGAGCACCCAAATCCTTCTCTCCATGAAATTACCGAAGATCATCTAAAATTGCGTTTTCAGAGCTACAATTTCGAAAAATTTACGGGGGAGAACCCCCGGACCCCCCTAATTTCTACAAGCACAACTAAATTCCTGTTGTTAAGTTTCTTTCTCTGCATAAAATTCTGTTGGGCGCACATTTATAATGATTTTACATCATAGTCAGACTTTTCGTCAATATCTAATTCTCAGACAGTTCTAGTTTATTGATCTCGCGATGACCCTGCTCACAAAAGCCTAGTTTCATGTTTTTCATTTTAAATTTGATTTTTTTTCCCTACATATTTCATTTTATCTATTTTAAATTTTTTTTTTTTTGCTTTTAATTTTTATAGGGAATTCGTGTTCTTAGAGGCAAAAAATGATTAGTTTCTTTATCACTTGAATTGGAGGGGGGCAGAGCCTGATTACCGCAGGGGCATGTGGGGCACAGGCTCTTCCTCTTAGATTTCAGGGGGGCCCAAAATACCCTTAATTTATCATGTTAATTAAAAATAAATAATGATTTCACTCAGAATCTAGAGTACAATGATATCATTGATAGTTTTGCAAATGCCAAAACAAGGAAAAAATCTATTTGTTGTTAAAAATTCGCCTTAAAAGTGTGATCTCTTTGCAAATCAGAAAACCACTCCAAATTTAGTCTGTATTTACTATTAAAAGTTATATGATAGATCATTTTGGTATTTACGGTTTATTGCAAAGTTTAACCACATTTATATATTTATCGTATACTACTACATATCTTCCACTTTTTAAATGTATATATTACATTGTGATATGAGGTACCACCAAATTTAGTACGGTTGTGTAAAAATGCAAGTATCGAAAGAAATATTTTATTGCTTCAACATATAAAAAAAAAAGCTGGAATGGGGGGGGGGGGAGGCACAAAATGAATTTCCTGAAATAGAAATGTGCCCCATGTCCAATGTCAGGATGATCAGGCTCTGGGGGGGGGGATCTTGCAAAGTAAAATTTGGCTATGCCCCCCTGTCGGGCAAGTTTGCCACCCTGTCGGGGATTTCCTAGCGCCACCACTGCCCTAGGCCATGGCCTAGTTGGCCTATTCAGTAATCAGGTTCTAGAAGGAATGTGTTTGGACTTGGAGCAATTTATTCCACCCATCAATTGCAGCAGTTCTTGAAAATATTATTTTTTATTATTGGTACTCAAATGTACTGAATTTTGAGAACAAATTTTTCTTATTAATATAACAATCAGTAATTTGTTGTCACTGGTATAAGAGTGCTGTTCTGTCTGGCTATTCAGCTTTATACCAAAGCGAGATAATATTTATAATATCTTGAACATTTGCAAAGCGATTAAGGCATAATCAGTTGGAAGAACATATTTTCAGAAATTTACATAATTGTTAAGAATTTTGAAAAGAAAACAAACCTCAGGGGTTTAGAACGTTTTGCTTGTATTTTTTGCAGAACAAGGGTGTCGTGAGAAAATTCTAATTCATAAAAAGGTGCTACAAGTAAAAAATTTTTGAAAACCCCTGATATACATGATAGTAACTGTTCAGCTATAAGTAATAATGATCTAAAAAAAAAGCTAACTACAATACAAAAGAAACACTCACAAAAATAATTTTTTAGAACCAAATGATTTGAAGATGAAGGACTTGCAGGCCCCAAAGCAGAATACTACTAAATTTGCGACATATGTCGCAGAACAGAGTCTGAGCTGCTGAGCAATTCTGTTCAAATGTAAGAGGAAAACTCAGACAAATTTGCTGCAAAAATTCTACAGATTTCTGTGAAATTTCTGCAGAAACTGCAGATTTTCTGCAAATATCTTCCAACTCAAGATAGAATTTTTCACAAATTCTGCAGATTTCTTCAAATTAGAAGATTATCTAAAATTCTCGGAAATTACGATAATTCGGTAGAAAGCTCACGAAAAATTTTGAATACAGTAAGTCATCTGGAGAAACTTTAGATTTACTTTGAAATAAAAGAAAACTGCAGAATTTGTGCAAAATTCCATCATGAGCTGGAAGAAGACATTTGTAGAAAATCGGCATTTTCTGCTGGATTTCATGTTCAAAATCTGAAAGTATTCAGATTTTGAACATGAAATCCAGCAGATTTCATGCATTTCTTAGCATTTTTGGTTCCCCTTTTCCTTGTTTTTCCCAATCGATCTTCATAAACTGCAATTTTTGGAAGGCCAACATCGAAGTCTAGTTCTAGCATTTTTGGCATTTCTAGCATTTTTGGTTCCCCTTTCCCTTGTTTTTCCCAATCGATCTTCATAAACTGCAATTTTTGGAAGGCCAACATCGAAACATGTCCATCGCCGAAAATTGCGTGTCTTGTTTGAGATTTCTATCCTTTTGCATCCTGAATATATTTAAATTATTTAGAGAGTTTATAAGTGTTTCATTATATGCTACCCTAAATCGACTCGTCTCCTTTATTATTTTAGTGATTTATTTATTTATTAACATTAACATAGTTGCTCCTTCATGGCATGTAAAATTAACCAAAAAAAAAAAAAAAAAAAACGTGGTTTGACACCCAAGTTCCTATTTTTATAAAATTTTGTTTCTTTGGCTCTTTCTGTGCATTTTAGAAAGCATATAAAATATTTTTGGAGAATCGCAATCAGTTTAGGTTCCACAGAAATGCATAGTAACAGTGAAGTTTTAAAAAGTGGAAAAAAAACCTTTTGTAAGAAACAAATACAAATACAAAAGTGACGACCAGCAACAGGCTCTGGGCCCAGCTAGACTGGTCCTAGTCAATTTACAATCCCCAGTGAAGATCAATGGCCCTCTTAAAACTATCTACTCCCTTGCTCATTACCACCTCTTCCGGTAAACTGTTCCAAGGTTCCACTACCCTGCTATAATAATAATTTTTCCTAATACCCATGTTAGCCTGAGATTTAAATAGCTTAAAACAATGACCCCTTGTCCTGTTTTCAGTGCTTAACTTCAGCTCCGTAACATCTTTCATTTTTATAAATTTAAACAACTGAATCATGTCCCCTCGGTCTCTTCTTTGCTTAAGACTGTACATTTTTAACCTTCTAAGCCTGGAATCATAGTCCAAGTGAGAAAGTCCATTTATTAGCCTTGTAGTACCTTTGAACCCTTTCCAATACATTAATGTCTTTCTTAAGATAAGGAGACCAAAACTGAACAGCATATTCCAAATGAGGTCTTACCAAACTTCTATATAAGGGCAGAAGAACTTCTTTAGATTTGTTTGAAATAGATCTATTGATAAACCCAACCATCTTATTGGCCTTGTTACTAGCAATGCTGCACTGTTGGCTAAACTTTAAATCCTGACTTATTAAGACCCCCAGATCAGTAACTTTGTCGGCCTGACTAATGACTCAACCTTACAAATAATAACTTGTACACTTATTCCCATGCCCTAAATGTAGCACTTGACATTTCCCAACATTAACAGCCATACCCCATTTATCAGCCCACTCCGTAATATGATCTAGATCCTCTTGCAGCTGTTTTGCTTGTTCTTCATTATCTATAGTCCCCATAACTTTGACATCATCAGCAAAACAATTCATGTTCCCAGAAATATTATTGTGAATATCATTCATAAAAAACAATTTTGATTTGGGCTTCCAGCTTGTGGAAAAGGTCACATTGGTTGCTTGTGTATAATGCTTGTAGTACTTGCAGAACAATTTTTGTCAAATGATTTTACATTCCAGAACATCGTCAAGTGTTCTGCTTTGGGGCTTCCAGGCAACTACAGGAAGGTGTATCATGTATTATTAACAGTACAATCGGCCTGCGTCAATTCAGAAAGAATATTTTCAGCTGTGGGACATTTTTTTATTAAAATGAGTTCCAGACTTAATGATAACTAAATTGATGCATTATATTTTTTACTACAGTGCAGCGCAAAAGTTTAAGCACAATGCAAATTTTTGAATAAAAAAAAAACTATTCAACAGAATGCTTTGAAATTTCTACTGTAGATGCTATTATGATTCTAAACATGTGTCTGAAATTTCGAAAAATATAACCGTAAGGAAAATTTAGAAGGTACAAATGAGGCAGTGAGAAGCAAAGAAATGCAAGTGGACATTTTCACGTTTTGAGTAAAATGCATTAAAAGATTAGGTCCTAGGTAGGCTTTCATTGAATTTTTTTCTAAATAATGAATGCTGTATAACAGAATGTATCAGGGCTACTAGTATTATCTCTTGCCCCAAGGCAGGAGGAGAGGTTCACCTACCATTTGTACTGGTTATCTCCAAATTTTTAATTTTGTTCCTTACATCCCTTTGTTTCTCATTGCCTCAAATGATATTTTTTTGACTGTCGCAAAAGTTTATGCACAAATCAGATTTTATGCAAATATCTCTTGAAACGTGATGCGTGAAGGACCAGTGCGGTTCTTTTCAACGAATTATAAAGTGTAACAATGGCTTAACAAATCAAGATGCTGAAGTCTCTGCAGTTCTCGCCTGAAGTAGTTGCGAAACTCTGGAAGCTGAAAGCTTAAGGTAAATCCTTTACGGAAATTCCAGTGATTTTAAAACGGTCTAAACGCGGTATTTATAATGTTCTGAAAGGTGGAAAACAATTCAAACTAAAGCTAAAAACTGGGAAATTTGGTTAGTAGCCAGTGGCGGTAGACTCAGTTTTATTGGTGGCCACTTTTTAAAGTTAGTAGCCACTTTTTAAAAGTGCAACTATGTTTCAAATTTTTATTAATAATGAAAAAAGTATCATCAGAATATCGCTCACACGCAAGAAAGGTGACCTTGAGTACCTAAAGACCTTTTAGTACAGTGCAAAACGAGGAAAATGTTCAGCTTTAGAGCATTAATAAATCATTTTGCAAACCATAAGGACCTTTATGATGTTTTTTCTGTTGTAAGCAACATCTCAAACTGTTATATCTTTTTAAATGAACCGCAAAATATGTGTTTTGAGTTGTGTTAAATTTTTTGTGCATGAGCAATGTATTAAACATTGTTTTTTGTAACCTGCCAACTATTCATTAATGGCTATTTCCATGCGTGACAGACGCTACGTCAGACGTTTATTTACAAATGAAAAAATTTATTAAAAATTTTCTTTTACAGCTAGCTATTTTATTTTTGTAGAAATAGGTTTCTAAAAATGCAAATAATTTTTAGAACATAAAAATATATTGTTAACAATGAAATTTTTTGTATTGTAATCACATTTACACAAGTGTGACTGACACTACAAGAATGGAAGCAAATTTTGAGACAATTTTTTAAAGTCAAATTCCTTCTGATCAAACAATGAAAGCAAATATTTTTTTGAAAAAACTTTGTTAAAATGTTTGTATTTACAGAAAATAAACTGCAAAAGAGTTTAGGAATGATTCTTTATTTTTATTCTATGTTTTTTCTTTGTGACTGACACTACATGACCATTTATTAAACAACCGTGAAAAAATTTAACTATATTAACCTATTGTAAAGCTTGAAAAATAAAAATTATTGAAAGTTAAGCAGCCTCTGCAATCAAAACTTGGTTCAGGCAATATTTTTGTGTTTATTTCATTATCAATGTAGGAAATATCTTCTTTAAGCGGCCAAATAAAACAGTTTCCCTTTTTTTGCAAAAACTTCTCTTTGATTAATTTTTTTTCTTTCTCCAGTACCTGACCAACAAAATGCTTCAACTTACATTTCCCTGTAAATGGAACAAGAACCCAATTGCCTATTTTTATCTCTTGTGCCTCAACAAGAGAATTTTCCTTGCACATTTCTACATTTCCACCTGTTTGCCTTTAATCACTTTCATTCATTTTTTCTTTTTCACTATCGTCCATTTTTATATCTTCACATTTACCTGTTCTCATGTTAAATTTAATATATTGTTTAGGATTTAAACTTATGTTGGATGCCTTTAAGATGTAATCATCAATTTTAATAAAAGAGTGCAATGTTCTTGTATTAGGAATTGCGAATATTTCATTTCCTGCTGGACAACATAGTTGATCTAAGCGATTTTTTCTGTTTCAATTTTGCATTGTGGAATATGTAATATAGTTACATTCTTGCAAATTTGTTGCGCTGATGTAGAAAATTCTTCAGCATTGCATGGATTTATCTTTCTGGACCTGGTGGCTTCTCTGATTCTGCGCTTAACAGTTCCACCTACACCATATATTGGCCCTTTACCGTGGCCTGTAATGGTAAAATGCCATTCAATATTATTTGATTCTAGCATTGATAGACAAATGGAATATTTCTGCTTAAAATGTTGTGCAGTTCCATCAGACTTGTACACGATTTTCAAAATTGACAGTGCAGGAAAATCATGTTTAATTTTTTTAATGATGGCGTTATTAAATACTGCAACAGCATATTTATCGTGATGAAGGTAATCCGATACCACCACAATAGGTACAGACTTAAGATCATTTTCATAAATAAAATAGGCCATGGCTGTATAAAGTGTACAAGATTTAGAGACCCAATGTTTGAGTATTACAAACAATAATTTTAACAAACTCGGATGTACTATTGGGTAAAAAACTTATCCCTTCAAGTAAAAGTTGAACATTTTCGTGATATATGCATAAGCATAAATTAGCTGGAGTTTCATGCCTCAGACAAATGTGAGAAGGACGTAATTCACAAAACTTGGATAGGCCAATTTTAATGCATGGGTTTTCTTTTTAAAATATTTCATGAACTTCCCCAAGAGTCATACATATGTATTTTTTCTGCACTTTTGATTTGTTGCCTTCTGGATCTTTAACAATCACAAAGTCCTTAGCACCTGGTGCTTGGTAGCTTATGCTATCTCTTTCATAAAATGCTTCTACTTGTTCCTTAACACTTATATCAATTTTTGAAATTCTGAACTTGGGTAAAGATGACTGGACAATATTTGGTACAATTTGCTGGGCTAACTTTTTAATGATTGCCTTGGATTTGTTCGGACTCTTCGGTAATTTTTTCTTTACTTTGGAAATCGCTTTTCCGAATGACTGTGGACTCTTAAACGCTTTAGATGGAGAACTTTGCTCAGAACACAATACATCATGGGTTTTTAATACTTTTAAAGCTTTTTTGGCTCGATATTTTCTTACTTCCTCTCTTTTCTTTACCTTTGCTGCTTCTTTCTCTTCTATAGTCATGTATTTTTTTCTTCTGGAGGCGTCTTTCTTTTAGTTTGTTCTTCTCTCTCTCCTTAAAACTTTCATATTTTCCACTAGCCTTTAGTCTTTCTATTTGGTCCTTTTTTCTTTCAGCAGCTGTTTTTCCCATCTAAAACAAAGTACTAATTAATAAACATCTGTTTTTAGACTAAGTAAGTGGATTTTAAGACTGTTATATGTGTGTGACTGACACTACACGTTTCAAACTGTGATTGACACTACATTTTAAAATCCTTCAAAAATGTATAAATTTCTGTACAGATTTTTATTCCATCTATATTATCAGATACATTATGTCTTTAAATCAGAAACTAGGTGTATTTTAATCTGAATTTCTGTAATAAATTGAAGTTAAAGAGAAAAATACCACTTTTCTGTGACTGACACTACAACAGAATTGGTTAGTTTAAATTTAAAATAAATCATAGCTCTAAAAAATTCTAAGTTTTTCAAAAGTTGTTTTCATAAAATATGTTTGTTACTTTAAAATATAACATAAACAGAATGTAAGAAAAGTGTACACTTACTTTTGAAAACTTGTTCCAAAATTAGGCCTAAACACAGTTTCAAGCAACCAAAATGAATGATAAACTTTGGAAGCAAAGTGTTGCCACCACATAAATACTAAAATTGTTTTTATGTGAAATTCCTGAAGTATGGTTATTGTACTTGTCCTAAAGCAAGATAAAAACCTTGGGAAAAAATATTTATAAAATAGCAATAAGAGTTAAAGTTACATGGAATTAACCTAATATGTCCTAGAAGATGTATGCAAAATGCTTTTAGTTTTTAAATATGACTCGTAAAAGACATTAAAAATTTTGCATGACATGTTTCTGTTGATTTCAAATCTTAAGAAAAATGAATTTATGTTAAACATTCACACTTCATAAACTTGATAACAATGAATCTATGATATCAAGAATAAAATATATAAAATGAAATTGTTCATACTTGTAGCATCGCACTAGACCACAAGAGTATCATTAACTGGTATTTGTTGAATAAGATTGATGATTTAAAATTTTCATTAGCTCATTCTCTTTTTCTCCCCCCCCCCAATCCATTTGCACAAAACTATTAGTGCATTTCAAATAACAATAAAATTAAAATACTGATAACATCAATAATTAAACATAGGCTTACAGAAAAAATTAGAATGTACAGCAATGATTTCATTGATGAGGTTATGATATGAAACAAAAAAATGTATCAACATAATTGTTCCACTAAAACCAAAATAAAATAGCACATTTTGCTCAGTCATAAATAAGATTAAGTCAAAAGTAATTAACCAGTTTCATACCTTATTCATAATATTTTACATATTATATGGAGCAAAAAAGCATTATCTCTCTCTATATATATATTTACTAATTTTTTGACTTTAAAATAACGTATTTTGTATTGATAAGTTTTAGTTAACGAACGGAAACATTTAAAATAGAAGAGTAATAAGTAATGATAAAAATGAGAAACCAAAGTTAAAGTGTTTATTTTTAACACATCACATACAATATTAAAACAGGATAAGTTTCAAATATTTATGCTTTCCACTATGTGATCAATGAGCATGAGCAGCCATCACAAAAGGCAGGTGCAGTCAGTGTTCAAAGTGCAAATGACAGTACACTGCTGCAGCTGAATTTCTCCTAGGGATGGGGAAATGAAATACATGGAACAGGGGAAGGGGAATGTGGTTCGATTGGGAATGCAAGCAGAGTGACTGAGCAAAAGTGGCGATCAATGACACATTTTTTAATCGCCACTTTTGCAACTTTTATCGCCACGTGGCGAGTGGCGACCACTAATTTTCAGCTTTAATTTCAACCTACGAATTGCTCTGGAAGGCCAAGAACAACTACCTTTCGTGAGGATAGAAGAATTAAAAAAATGGCTCTAACTCTAAATTTGTTTCTTAATCAGATAAAAACTCGACTTGGGTCAAAAATATTACATGACACCATACGCAGATGATTAACTGAATCAGGATTTATCAAAAAACAAAAGTTAGCTCGTAAACCTTTTCTGAAACAGTGTGACAGACAAGCAAGATTTCAGTGGGCAAAACAGCACATGCATTATAGTGACGAATGAATTAGTTTTATATTTTCAGAGGGAAAAAAATGAAATTTAGATGACCCAGATGGGTTCTTATTAGGGCTCGACCGATGGCATTTTTTGGCCGATGGGCCGATGCCGATTGTTGGCCGATTGTTCAAAGATGGCCGATGGCCGATTGTTTTCCTTCAAATGGCCGATGGCCGATGCTTTTGGCCGATGGCAAAAAAAAAGAAAAAAAAATCTAACAGAAATATATTGATAAGATTGTCAAGGATTTAAAGGATCATTGATTCATTTCACTTTACTTCCTTTCTAGGAATAAGGAATTGTAATCCCCCCTCCCCCCCAAAAAAAATCAGATTTCGACCTAAATTTTTATTTTACTATCATCCAATTTAAACTTTACAAGTTTTTCCAGCGCATATGTACCTAAGAACATATAGATGACCGAAATATCCATTTTGAACGCCTCCTTAGTTAATTATCGCAAATTCTCTTGTGATGTCTTCATGCGCGTAAACTTACGTTACACAAAAACGTTATGAAATAGAAAATTGAAAACTCATACGTAAGTAGTATGATCTAAAAGTTCGAGGACAAGTTGTATAAAAATATCGTGAATAGTTCACATTACCGAAGTACATCTACAGTGGCTCCCAAAAGTGTCCGTACACTTTGAAATTTTGTAGTAAAACCAAAATAACGCAAAACTGAATTCGAATATGAAGACTATTTTTTTTACACTATTCCTATGCCATTCTGAATAAAACCCAGTAGTTTTTCTCAAAATATTGCCAAATTTTATTTTTGAAATTTGTCAAAAAACGATGAGACAGAGAAAAAATACGCCACAAAAGTCATCGTACACTGAAATATTTTCGAATAAATTCATGATTAAAATTATTATATGTGGTTTTTTTATTGTTTTTACATTGTAATTGTTATATATATGTTTATGAACTTAGATGGTTTTGAAATAAGGACATAGATGAGATTCAGTAAGATTAAGTTTAATAGTGCTGCGTCATAAGCACGCACCGCATGATGGATGATGAAGTGAACAACAACGTTGGTCAGGGAGCGGTTGCAGTTAGAGGTAGAATAGCGATTCCGATTAAATAGATACATGACTAACTATAATACATGACATCTCCCCCTTTTTTTTTTTTTTTTTGGAAAAAAACACATATATATATATATAAAGAACACACAAAAGTAGTTGAAGAGAAAAAAAAAAAAATTCCGAATATAAAATACAGGTGAAATCAAATATAATAATAATAAGAAAAATTACAATTATCATCATTATTATCTAAATACCAATGTTTAATTGTCTCTGAACCTTGATGGGGGTTTAATTAATCGGCCCGTACGGGTCGTTAAGGTTGTAGCAGCAGGAGTCTGAGTCACAGTACAAGAGCTAGGTGTTACAGTTACTGGAGTAATAATCTGGTTGGTTGTTGGGACTACAAACAGATCCTCTGCCGTTGATTCATTGTTGATGGGCTGTGCAGATCTAAAAATTTTAATGTGAAAACGATTTCTTCGATAAACTCTACCGTTCTCAGCTCTCACGCAGTAAGACCTAGGCTGAGGTCCAACCTTGCAAATTTTTCCTTTGCACCATTCTTTATTATGCTGAAACAATACTACTTGGTTATTATGCAATGGCTCTAACGGGCGTGTATGCAGGTCATATTTATGTTGACGTTGTTGCCTCAGATGTAGACGATTTTGGACATCACTACAGTCGTAATGAGGTTTGAGCAGTGACGGTAGAACTGGAATCAGGGTGCGAATCCGACGACCCATTAAGATCTCAGCTGGAGAAGGCAGACCATCCATGGGAGTGTTTCTGTACTCCATCAAAACTAGATGAGGATCCTTATTGTCTTGAGCAGCTTTGTTGAGGCTTGATTTGATGGTTTGTACACATCTTTCAACCTGTCCATTTGAACGGGGTTATCCTGGGCTAGATGGGTTGTGGAGTATATCCCAACTTGTACAGAATTCACTGAACTCTTTGGAATCAAATGGTGGTCCATTGTCTCCGACAATTTCTTCAGGAACTCCAAAACGAGCAAAGCAAGTTTTCAAAGCATTAATAACTGTGCTAGCTGTTGTGTGGTGCAAATGTTGCAATTCAATATATTTGGAAAAATAATCAACAATTAAAAGATATGTTACTGATGAGAGGTGAAAAAAATCAATTGCAACCTTTTGCCATGGTCGCTCAGCAAGCTTTCTGTCTAACAGTGGTTCTTTGATGTTTGACCTTTGGTTTTGTTGACAGATGGTACAGTGTGAAACCATATTTTCAATGTCGGTGTTCATACCTGGCCAGTAGAGAGATTGACGAGCAAGATTTTTGCATGACACTATGCCTCGGTGCCCAACATGGAGATGTTGCAAAATATCTTCACGACAAGACTTGGGAATCAGCAATCGCTGTCCACGACAGATGAGGCCATTCTCTATATGCAGTTCAGATTGGCAATGCCAATATGGTTGTGCTTGTAGAGTCACACTGTGTTTATTCTGGGGCCATCCATTTGTGATGTAATTTCACTTTTAAGTTCTGCATCATTCTGCGATTCCAGACTGATTTTATCAAGCTTGGATTTTGATGCTTGTACCAGCAAGGAAACCATTAGTTGAGCAGAGTCAATATCTGATGTTGAGACAGGATGTGCTGGCAAGGGTGCTCTGGACAAGGCATCAGCGACAGCTAAATATTTTCCAGGAACGTATGTTAGTTTGAAAGAATATCTCTGAAGCCTCAATAACAGTCTTTGCAGTCTAGGTGATATTTTTTCAAATGGTTTGTGGATTAAGCCTAGGAGGGGCTTGTGGTCAGTTTCAATTTCTACATGCTGGCCAAAAACAAAATAATGAAAATGTTCACAAGCATGAACAATAGCAAGGAGTTCTTTTTCGATTTGAGAATACCTTGACTGAGCCTCGGAAAGAGTTGCAGAAGTATATGCAACTGCTTGGCGATTCTGGAGAAGAACTCCACCAATTCCAAAAGAACTTGCATCTACAGAGAGCACTATGGGTTTATCTCTGTCAAAAAATTGGAGAATTGTAGATGACTGTAGCAAGTCTTTAACTTTTGAGAATGCTTCATCATGATGAGAGTCCCAAATCCAATTTGTGTCTTTCTTTAGCAGATCTCTTAAAATAGACGTTTCCTGTGAGAACTTAGGCGCAAATTTCATGAGATATGTGGCCATACCTAAGAATCTCATTAATTCTTGTTTGTTGGTAGGAACAGGAAAATCGGATATTGCTGAAACTTTTTTAGGATCAGGAGAAATACCATCTGGTGAAATTATATGGCCTAAATATTGTAGCTTAGAAACAGCAATCTTGGTCTTATCTTTGTTTAGTTTCAAACCACTTTGCCTAGCAATTTGAAATACCTTTCTTAGCTTTTCACAATGGTCTTCTAGGTTTGCACTGTATACCATAATATCATCAAAATATGGAGCGATGTCTGGACAACCTTCAAAAATGTTGTCCATGGCCATTTGGTACACTTCCGGCGCACAGGATAAACCAAAAGGCATTACGAGGAAACGGAATCTACCAAATGGTGTAATGAAAGTACACAGATCAGCACTTTCTTCGTCTAGTTGGATATGGTAGAAGGCATTTTTTGCATCTACAAGGGAAAAGATTTTTGAGCCCTTGAGCTTTGATAAGAGTTGATCCTGCGTTGGGATTTGATAGTGTTGTCTCTTGATGTATTTGTTGAGAGGACGAGGATCAAGACAAACTCGTAGAGAACCGTCTTTTTTAGGAACCACAACTATTGGATTAACCCAATCAGTCGGTTTTGTCACCTTTTCAATTATACCATTGTGTTCCATTCTCAAGAGTTCATCCTTGAGTTTATTTTCTAATGCCAATGGGATTTTGCGTGATGCAGCTATAACGGGAACTGCATTTTCATTTAAAATGATTTTATGTTTCCCGGGTAGGCGACCCACACCCTCAAAAATGTCACTATACTCTTCAATTAATTTTGACAGCTTAGGTGTATAAGATGTGTTAGGAGGAGGAACGCTATTATTAGATGAATTAACATTTGAAACACACTTGGTAGAAACACTGTTGATGCACTTTCCACTTTCTTGTGATGTGGTGTCGATTCGTTTGATGAGATTTAAATGACTGCATGCAGCCGCACTTAGTACTGGCTGCACACTAAGATTCACTATGTGGAAGGTAAGAGCATAACACTGATTATTAACTTCACACTGTAAAACACTTTTACCAACAACTGGTAAGGCATCACCCGTATATGTACACACTTGAAGAGATGTTTGAACAAGTGTTGGCGAATTTTTGAGACTTTTAAATATAGAAAAAGGAAGCACATTTACTTGAGCACCGGTATCCAACTTGAAAACAATGGGGAAACTATTTACAAAAATTTGTTGAAGCCAATCACAATCAGATGATGTTGATATTGTCCCAATGTATGCCACATTAGGGTTAGAGCATTCAATTGTTGACACTTGCGAGTGCTGTTTTGGATGTCTCCTTTGCTGTCTGCAAACGCTAGCAAAATGGTTTTGCATTTGGCAGTTGTGGCAGGTTTTGCCATAAGCTGGACAATTCCGGGGAGCATGTTGTGACCCACATCTGGAGCATGGTCGTTTTCTCTGCACTTGAGATGCATTTTTCTTGGCAGGATTTAGCTTAAATTGGTGTGTACTTGTGCTTGAGTTACCTTGACCCTGGAGCTTCTTGGATTTTTGATGGCTGATTGCATCAACTTGCTTAGATGAAGATTGCTGTGACATTGCAAGAGAGTGCAATTTTGAGAGCTCAGCTGACTTGCAGATTTCTACAGTCTTTTTTAATGAGAGTTCTGGTTCCCTAAGCAGGCGTTCACGCAAAACATCATCGCGTAACCCCTGAATTATGCGATCCTTAATGTTCCGATCGTAAGCAGCATCGAACTCACATTGATCTGCTTGCAGCTTGATTTCTGTAACGAACGAGTCGAAGTTCTGACCTGGTTTCTGATACATATTGTTGAACACAAAAGTTGCGAGTGTTACGTTACGATATGGTTTGTAGTGGTCATCAAATTTATCTAAAACTTGCTTGACAGTTCTTGTCTGACCAGCTGTAAGGGTTGGAAAGTCGAAAGTTAAGTAATCTTTGTATGAGGATTTTCCAATGACGCTTAGCAACAAAGCGATTCGAGTTTCGTCATCTTCCTTGCTGTACTTTACTGCAGTTTCAAACAGTTCATATTTCTGTCTCCAGTCGCTCCAAGCCTCTGCTGGGTTATCTCCAGGAACGAATATTTCCATCTGAAGAAGTTGATGCGCCATGCTGACTCTAGATGCTTAAGTCCACACAACGAAAAATAAGTTTAAAAATATGGCACTTTTCGAAATCTGCAAGTAATATTTTCTTCTGACACCATGTTATATATATGTTTATGAACTTAGATGGTTTTGAAATAAGGACATAGATGAGATTCAGTAAGATTAAGTTTAATAGTGCTGCGTCATAAGCACGCACCGCATGATGGATGATGAAGTGAACAACAACGTTGGTCAGGGAGCGGTTGCAGTTAGAGGTAGAATAGCGATTCCGATTAAATAGATACATGACTAACTATAATACATGACAGTAATGACACTGTAAAGTCATTTGCCTTTAATTTTTTGTTTATTTATTCCCTAAGCTTCTGCTTATTATTTTTAAATGGCAGGTATGCGCAGAAAACAACAAACATGATTCGAAATTTGATTTTTTTCCCTCACAGTAGCCATAAATTGGTTTGAAATGTCTCTAAATTAGTTAATTTATACCATTCTATAGTGAAGTGCTTGATAAAATGCTTTAAAGACAAGAATCGGATCGAAAACAAGGTAACAAAAGGTCAACTGGCAAAGTTAACAAAGCGTGATCGGAGGTTTACAGTTAAAAAAAATTATGAAAAATACACATTTAAGCGCTGAAAAAGTTTCTGCAGAATGGAATGAAACATTTTGTTTAATTTTCACCTAAAATTGTTCGCCAAGTTCTCTGATTAGCTAGATTAAAGGGGACCCCTTCCCGCAGAAAATTTCTTGTTCGCGCGAAAAGCAGTAAACTTACGCTTTCCGTCGTAAAATAAATGATAAATAAGCTCAAAACGTTTTGAAACAACGTCTTACTTATAGATGAAAATAAATTCAATATTTTGGGTTAAAATAGTGCATAATTGTCAACAGAAGAAAAAATGAGGAATTTAATCTTAAGAGCTTAACTGGATCAGTTAATCAGGACGGTGAAGGTGTTTTTTGTGTGAGGGTGCATAATAGCATCAGGACTTGGAAAATTGGAATTTTTTGATGAAATAATGAATCATGCTGTTCTCTTAAATATTTCAAAAAACAATTTTAAACTATTAGCCCAAAATTTGGTAATCAGAAACAACTTTGTTTTTTATCAAGTTAACGATAAGAAGCACACGTTCGAGTTTGGTGCCTCAAAATTTGTCCTTAAGCTTAGAAATTTCTCCTCAATCGCCAGATTTAAACTTAATGGAACATATTTGGAGATATCTGGTGGTTAGATTACGAAAATACACCATTGAAACGAAAAGCGAACTAGAAACAGTAAGACTCGTAGTGCGGCTGAACACTTACTCAGAAATTGCACAAAAAAAGACAGAAAAAACAATGAAATCTCTTCTCAGACGTTTAAAAGCTGTTATTGTTACTGCATGATAGTCTACTAATAAAAAGTTAGATTATTTACTAATTTTTTGTTATTTTTTCCGAAGTGTACGAAGACTTCTGTAAAATAAAACGTTTTGGTTTTTGATTTTTAAAAAATTAAATTTTCATGTTTTATTAAAAATTTTCGTGCAGTTTTGTTAAAAATAGATCATAGATCTTATAATTAAATACCTATTCCGAAATATTAATTCTAACCAATGCCATAGGGGCTTATTTCATTGAAAGTCGTGGGTGTACGAACACTTTTGGGAGCCACTGTATCTACAAAATAGTCACCTTGAACGATTATACACTTCTGCCAACGTTCGTATAGCTTTTAGAAGGGCTCCTGGACATTTGTCGCAACCTCCTGTAAGGCCTCTTGCGCTGCTGCTTCAACTTCATCGTGAGGAAGAAGGCGACTTTCTTGTTGAGGATGCACGGTTCGATTGGTCAATACTCTTATATGATAAGCAAATAACATAACATTTCGTCGGACTTAGCTCCGTGTGATGTTTACCTGTTCCCAGCAAAAAAAAAAAAAAAAAACATTTCCATGGACACCGCTTTCTTCCGTCAGGAGAAGATAAAGCTGCATCACAGAAGGTAGCGAAAAATGGCTTCCAGGAGTGTTTCCAAAAGTTATATGAACACTGGCAGAAGTACATAGTCCCTCAAAATGACCTTTTGAAGGTGGATGTGCTTCGGTAATGTGAACTATTCTGGGTAAGGTTTTATACAACTTGTTCCCCGAACTTTTGGATCGTACTACGTATAATCTGTATAGGGTGTAGTAATGCCTCTACTTTTTTGTGTGTTGTATGATGGAAGACAAAGAACAACAGCCAAAAAAAAAAAGGAAGAAAAACAAAGATACTGTTTAATAACCAATTGTTTTTTTTTATTGAACACATAACAAAGACTTCAGTAATATTGTAATATTGTATGATTTAGGTAAACTAAACATAGTTAAAAAACATTAAATTATGTTGTTTTATCATTCAAAAAAAAAGAATAAAACTATGAAACCGTCAACAAATTACACAATTAAAGTGGAAAGATTGCATGTCAACATTTTTTAATCATCAAATTAAACAAAAAGGTAACAGATAAATTACAATATTAAATCATAATAGGAATATTTTTATACTTATTTAAAATTTATGAATAGAAAAGTTTGCATTTTTCATAAATGTATAACAATGACATAAGTTTTGCGGAAAAAAGAAATAGCCATGAAAAGAGCGAGGTTCTTAAAACGCAGCTACAATAAACAAACTCAATATTTACACCAAGTTAATAACTGAATACATATACTACTTGATCTGATGCTTGCACACGTAATATTGAGCAATTTTATTGTTTAATCTTTTATGCAGCACTACAAACAAATTCAAATTAAATTTTTCAATTTAACAACAATTTTTTGAAATTTAAAAAATGGCGTAGTAGGAAATCCTTGAAACTTTTCTATAACATATTATTAAACATATGATGAAAACGAAAATAACTTATTCTTTGATTTTATATAAAGACATAAAAATAGTTACTTACAACAGAAAAAAAATCGATCGCTATTAATGATGCAAAAAAGATGGCGCATTACAAAATATAGATGAAATAAGTACAAGAAATACGCAAGATGGCATTTCTTGACCAAAATGAATAACCGCTAATTATTTAAGAAATGCTTGAAATGACGAGGATGGGTTAGGGGGGTCACCCTCTGTTTTTGGGGTAACTCACAACATTAAACTTCGGCCGCAACTTCGACTTAATTTTTTTAGTACAGAACCGCTACCACCAACGTCTCGGAAGAGTTTCTGAATCTACTTCAGCACTTCCGAAGAAAAAATTCAAAAGTCCCTTTTTTCCCAACTATGCCACCGTTCAAAACGTCTTTAATCAATTTCTTGCATGAATGCTCTAAATTCTTCCTAAACAATAGATAAAGCTTGAAAAAAAATCTCTAATTTTATGAATGGTGTTAGTTTTAAACAACTCAGAAGTACAACTAGAGTTTCAGAAATTGAGGGAGTGGGAGGAGGGGCACGCAAGTGTTCTCGGAAATACAAAAAATAGTCGGGAAAAAAATAGAGTTCAAAATAATCATAAATATTGAGCAGAAAAACCCTTTTAAAACTTGCACCCGAGTTTGTTTTGACGTGCAGTGGCGGATTTAAAATATAGCGAATGTTGCAATTGCGCGAGAGGTCCCATAAACATAGGGGCACCGTTGGAGTTACAAAAATGCTTATGTTTTACAACTTTTGTGATAGAGAAATAGGGCCCCAAAATATATTTCGATGGGCCCCAAACATGTAGCTCCGCCGAAGTGATACAGAAAAGACTGCATTACTGTGGTTCATATTACAAATATCGAAAAATTAAAAGTTACCGTACGGGAATCTAACAAAATGAAACAAAACCGGTTTCTGCATCTCATATTTGTTTTCATTGTCTCCAGTTCTGCAATATATCACTAAATGATCGTCAGTCTGAGACGCTATATTAATTTTGCTTTGAAATAAGTAATTAATAGCCACAAAAAATCGGTTAATAAGCTTTTTAGAACACCCGATCGAAAACAAAAAGCGAAGTGCACAACTGGAACGTGCGCACATACACATGCGAAAATTTAACCTTCTACAGCTTACCATTTTTGAGTTTTGACTTATGAGAGATACATACATACATCCAGCAGCAAGAAACAACGCAATAATTAACTTGTTTGGTACCTGAATGCAGTATTTAAAACTCTTTCAGGGGTGACTATAGAAATTCATACTGAAATTTAAGTAAACAATTTTGTTTGAAAACAATAATTCCCTTTACTTTGTATTAAAATGTAGAACAACAAAAGTCCTTTTTTTTTTTCAAAAACATCGGCCAATTCCATCGGCTTTTCGATGTTTTTAAGGTCGATGGGCCGATGTTTCCTGCAAGTTAGCATCGGCCGCCGATGCCGATGGCTAAATCTTTGAACCATCGGCGCCGATGACTTGAGGAAAGAGCCGAAGTACATATTTAGTAGGCAACAAGGTGGTGGTTCGCTCATGGTACGGGGTGCTTTTTGCTTCAACAGACAAACTTCGCTTAGCTTTCTAAACGGCGGACAAAATTCAGAAGCATATCAAAATACTCAATCAATTTGTATCAAATAGTGTTGGTTTAGCTTTGCTCAACTTTATGGATTTCGCATTATGTGGAATATTATGCTACGGAATTCACGTTAATGTTCTGCGTAAGTAACTAGTTGATACATGAAACAGGTACAAATAAGTGTGATGAAGAATGTTCTTGGATAAATATATATAGAAAAATCATAGTTTAAATGTACATACAGAAGCAGAGTAGTAAATGCAAGTCGAAAAACAAACATTTGGCTATTTCTTATCTTTCAGTCAGGCCCTTGTATTTATGAATAGCGGCACCCGCACGGCTTTGCCAGCAGTAGAAAATTAAAAGGTGTTTTGGTTCCCCTGTATATTTACAAATAATGCATGATGAATTTCTCGCCAATTGGCTTGCCCACGTTACGGTTCCACGTTATAATAGCTTGGTAATTTACTCGTCCATCATATGATAATTTTGCTCGGGAAAATGTTCTTAAAATTGGAATAGAAAAAGAACAAAATCGAATTTTCGAAAAATCATTTCGAGGTGCACACCCCTATGCTACAAACTAATTTTGTGCCATATTTCATGAAAATCGGAGGAATGGTTTAGGCACTATGCACGTCACAGAGATCCTGACAGACAGAGAGATATTCAGACAGAAAGACTTTCAGCTTTATTATTAGTAAAGATAAAGAAAGATAAAGATAAAGAGGACCAAAAAAAAAAGCAAAAATGGGAAGAAAAAAAAAGTTGGGGAATTTTATAAAAAAATTTGGCTATTTGGGGAAAAATTTTTTTTTCAAGAGACAAAAATATTAAAGGAAGTCGATTCATTTTAAGAAAATATTAGTGGAAAAATAATTTTTGAATTTGGGGAATTTTGATAGAAAACATCGCTTTATGGGGAAAAGTTGGAAGGAAATTGGGGAAATCTGGATTTGACCATCTGGCAGCATTGAGACAGCGCTAGAGGTGTAGACTGGTATTTTTCTTTGGTAGCCAGTGGCTACCAACACCAAAAACTTTGGTAGCCACTTCAAATTTTTGGTAGCCAAACATACACCCACACGTATATATATATACAGAAAAGCATTTTCATAATTTACAATTACAGAATTTTAATTTAGAAAATCAAATCCTTCTTTTTATAATAATGCTAGTGAGTTGTAACTTGTTTTCTTAAAAAAAAAAAAATTCTAAATGCAAGAATACCAATAATATCTTTATTTTTATGGCAGTGGTGCTTTTAATCCCAAATATTCATTTTAATGTTAGCTGAAAATGGTTAGTCAATTTAAAACTCACCAAAGCTGAATGAAGTTTAGTGAATACGAAAAGCTGCAAAAAGTTAAGTAACAAATTACCTTTCTTTTTTTCTACAAAATATTTTGAGTTAACCTCTAATCTTACTACCCCCGGCCCCCCTTTTTCCCACACACTTAATACTCCCTAATAATACTACTGAGTAATTCCACCGTAACAGACATTCTCAGATTTCAAACACACATCATTGCAATTTGGTTTCATAAAAAAACTTTTTTCTTTTGTTCTATAATTTAATGTTATTTATGTCATGCTATCTTAAATTTGGGTGCAGATTCCTTGATTGAAAAAAAAAAAAAAAAATTTTTTTTTTTTCTTTTTGAAATTTTTAGGCCTTTTACATTTATGGAAAAGAAATTCATCATAACTTTGAAATGGTAAGCGTTGCAGGAATTTAGCTTAGGTATATATTTCTGTTCAGCATGCCAACTTCATATAAATCAGCAATTTAACTCCATGCCAAAAGAAGAAAAAAATTATTGGGAGGGGGGGGGGGGCGATCCAATTTAGAAACTAAAGTTAGAAATTATACAAATATCAGAAATGTCAAAATCTTCAGAACATAATTGAAGGGATCAGTGGATAAAGGTGTTAACTGACATTTTTTTGAAAAACGGGTTTTGTTGATTGACGTTAATAAATGATTATTTTTCATATTAGCTACCATTGCTAACGTTGAAAGTCCTATTCTATGTATTTCCAAAGATCCTGCGTGATAAAAGTGTTGTCTAACAGAAAACCGTAAGTTTTCTAGTGGTTTAAAGTGTTTAAGTAAGTTAACATTTGATTTGTCAGTTGTTTTTGCCAGCAAAATTTGTCATATTCTCCCCTCTTTTTTTTTTTTTTTGCTGCCACTTTATTGTCGTTTTTTTTGCCCCCCCCCCCCTCTTCACTTTAGTTTCAATCGCCGCCTCTGCGAGCATGCTTGGTACTCATTTTATCAACTCACTGAAGGGATGAACGGCTGAGTCGACCATGCTGTGCTACCACTAAGCCACAATGCCACCTCCCCCTGCTCTTCAAATAAAGTGCATTGATGAAGCTGAGTTTGCAGAATTAAAGAACTTTTTTTCTAGAATTTTTTTCTTTTTTTCTGTTGCATTATTTGGTGGATAAAAATCTTACATTCGGAGGAACACATTAAGTTATAAGTCTAATATTTGTTTGACCTACTGGTTTCACTTTTCATGGAATCCCCCTAGCCAACATATTTGCAAATTTAAATTTGTAGGACCAAATTTTAAAATTCAAAACCACATAATAAAAACAAACTAGAAAAATATTTGTAGTTTGCGAACAAATGGTTATTTTAAAAGTCTGAATTAGAATTGAACTAATAATAAAGCAGCTATCCACTACTCTAGAAATCTGTCTATCAACATACGACATTTAGTATCGTTTATAGAAATAATACATTTCAAATTCAACAGCACAAAAAAAAAAAAAAAAAAAAATGTTTAGGTTTAATATTTTAGGATAAAATTAAATTGATTAAAATAAAGCTTGTAAAAATAAATATATGAACAGGATTTATTACTTTTTAGTTATTAAAATATAACTTTCAATTATCAAAACTTCTGAAGTATTTAAAAAATGCAAAAAGATTAGCAAAACTGGTGTGCAATGTCGGCACGTTTCCCGAAAATAATTGCATTTATTATTTATTAAAATAAAATTTAAAATAAGCTGACAACTTCCGACTGCCAAAAAAATTAAAATATGTTGGTACAAGATGCAAAAGGAAATCTAAAGCACAAGATGCAATTATCCTCAAAGTGCGATTCCAAAGTTAGCATGGCTCCAAAAACAAATTCTTTTATTAAAATGGAACATGAAACAATCTAATCTAAGGTATCACACATCAAAATAACTTTTGCTCATCAAAAATATGAAGACAATTGTACAAGATGCAAAAAGATTGAAAATTCAACCACGAGGTGCAGCTCCCTGCGAAGTGCGGCTACAAAGGAAGCATGGCTTCAAAAATAAATTCTTTTATAAAAATAGAACATAAAACAACTAATATAAGGTTGCATTCGTCTAAATAACTTTCATCTGTCAAAAATATTAAGATATGTATAAGATGCAAAAGGATTTAAAACTCAACCACGTGGTTATAGTTATCCGCGAAGTACGATTACAAAGAAAGGATGATTCCAAAAATAAATCAAGTCTTTAAAATAAACATAAAAATAAGCTAATTTAAGGCAGCCTGTGCCAAAATAACTTCCGATTATCAAAAATATTAAAATCTGTACAAGATCCAAAGGGATTGAAAACTCAACCACGAGGTGCAATTCCCCACAAAGTACGATTACAAAGGAAGCGTGGCTTCAAAAATTAATTCTTTTATTAAAATGGAACATAGACCAAGCTAATCTAAGGTAGTATACGTCAGAATAACTATCATTTGTCAAAAATATTAAGAAACTAGCAAAAAATACCCGGCGTTGCCAGGGTCAGTAATAATTGTGAGAAACAATCGCTACTTTCTTTTGTTTTCTGTTTTTACTGAAAGAACTCAAAACACATCGCTTTGAGGTCATTAAAAATTGAGCTTCCTCCTTACCCATAAAAGTAAAACAGCAATAAGTATAAAGAACGAAAGAGTATTCATTTAGAAACGATAGTGCAAAGTGAAGCATATAAAAATTTGAAGAATTTCCAAAATATATCTAACAAAAACAAAGATCACTAAAAAAAAACGTGCGCTTTATTTACTTAAATAGTACACACAAAAAAAAAAAGAAAAAATGCTCTCTACTATGTTTACCTAAGTGTGCAAAAAGTGAGTTTCCAAATGTTTAAATGACTTTAGACTCATGTTTGCTCCGGAAAAGCCTTGATTCAAAATTTACATTATGATTACTTTTAATGTTGCTGTTAGGCAACGAATTTTCAAAACAATGATTTTAATCTTTAATCATTTGATGTGGAAATTACATGACATTCACAGTTTTCGATCACGCCATTTTTAAACTAAGATTCTTAGCAATAAATTATAACCTAAGTTGTTCTCCGATAATGTAGCTATCAATGGTTATAAAGAGGTTAAAATCCCTGCAGTAGTTTTGAAGTTTACCCCGGACATCCAGATAGAGATTAGCCCTTTATATATAACTAGCTTTTGCCCGCAGCTTCGCTCACGTTTAGTTTTTTTCAATCGATTCAAGTTAATAGTCAACACAGGGCAATGGCGCCGACTCCATGGGGCCTGAGGGGGCCCGAGCTCCCTCAAAAATATTTTGAGGAGGCAGAGCCCCCTCAATAAATCATTAAAATTACTAGTTGTATTATGCTTTCTAAACCCATGAATTTATCTTTTATTTTCCTTGTTTGAAGATAGTTTACCTTGTAAAATACATTCAGTAATGAGTTAAAACAAATAATTACTACGGTAGTAAGCAGGTTAACTGAAAACAAGTGTTGTGAATAATGATAGTGTTGCGGTGCTGCGAGCACTCTTAGAATTTGTTCTAGTGCGCGAACTTACGGGTCAAGTGTGTTGCCGGTGGGGCAGCGCTGCGGCACGCTCATCTAAGTGTTGCTGATCTGGAAAAAATATATGAGGGTTTCATTTGTATTTAAAATGGGGGGCGTGATAGTTTTGAATACTTTTAGGAATTGGGTTTAAAAGAAAATCTTCACAAAATCGATTCACCTTCGCTTCCTTGGAATCAAGGCATACCCAACAAGTATGAAAACAATAAAGCCAGCTGATCGCACACTTTCAAAATCCTAAAGGAGGAGTACTACAAGGCACTTTACATTGAGGTTTGTGAAATGGTGCAATCTTGCATTATTGAGTGATTTAAATCAACTGGACTCACACAGGTCGTTGCAGTTGAACAAGAGTTCTTGCTTTTATTAAACAAAAGTGAAACAAATTTTGAAAAAGCAACTGAGTTTTCAAATATGACCAAGACATTGGGAGACTGTGTTTACACTTGAATATGTTAGCCGATATCACTAATGGAAAAAGAACTGGTCTTAAAATACATGCGCAAATTAAATTACCTTTTTACGAAAATACTGTGAGTGTTTGTATTTATTTTTTCCATTTTTCAAAGCCAAAAAAATATGTGTCAGGCTTGCCGAGTTTTTGAGGTTCTAATGTTATGACTCGATGTGTTAGATGATGATTATATGACTTTAAAAAATGCTTAGAAAAAACTTTAAAACTCACTATTTTCCTCTCGAATTTTGAAATTAGTTATATTTCGCGGTTAATTAGTTAGTTTTCGCGGCAAGATGCCCCAGTTTGACGCCCCTCCCCCGATTTTTTTTTTTAAGTCAGCGTCTCTGAGAGTGCCCTTCCATTCAAGTCAAGTGTATCACCTTATATTGATGCCTAGCTACGGCAGTGCACGCTCCCTATAAAATAGAACAAAAAAATCTCTTGCTAATACAAGTGACATGATTTAGTTGAACCTGAAAATTTGTAAATCAATTTTTAGATTGTTTTTATTTTGAAAATGCCATGTCACATACTGTTTGTTAAAATTATACACATCAGAAAATATGGCATTTTCAAGGTACAAAAATCTGACCTATATTTGGGTTGGGGGGACCTTCAAGGGATTACATAACCCCGGCCCCCTCAATAATTTTTGCAAGTCGGCGCCCCTGACACAGGGAGAGGTCAAATAGATACCAAAAAATGGTTTCTCCCCAGTTTTGCCGACATTTAAAATGGCCTCCCCCCTATCAAAAGATATGATGAAAACTGAAAATCGAGGGAGGAAGGGGGGGGGGGGTAAATGAAATGTCGGCGAAAGTGGGAAGACACCCAAAAAATCACTCAACATAAATCAGGAAAACGTTCAGGAGTTGTAAAGAAGTTAGTTTGAGTAATTCTCAAAAATTCCAATTCGAGTGAGGTCAACAATTCTTAAGTAAAGTCAACCATTTCCCTTATAATCCCCATCCCCGCCAAATGCTGTCCAGCGCTACACCTGCTACTAAAAACCGGAGAAAACGTCTAAACATTCCTGATTAAAATACCAAAATAGTTCAGAGTAAAAATACCATTAAAATCAGAGTAAGCACAACAAATGAGGACAATAGTACAAGGAACTTCTCATTTCCGAAAGAGAAACATTCCCCAAAGTCTCTATATTAGAATGGTGATATCAGCGTTTTAAAATAATATCTCCCTCTGAAGATTTCCTTCATGATTAATTCCAAAAATCTTCATCAGTACAGGTCCGATAGCATAAAAAACAAATTAAAAAAAAAGCAATTACTCTCTATTGTCGCTGTTAAAGTAGGGATATTAATTCCACAAAATCTTAATTAACACCCTTAGTCCATAAAACCACACACACAAAAAAGAAAAAATTAAATTAAAAGTTTCATTAAAATTTTAAAAAATTCGCCAATGCGCTAACGTAGTCCCCTGGTGAGTCTGGAGATATAAAACGGATTTGGTGGATTAATTTACATTTTAATAGCAGTTTTAATGTTATTTGAGCGTGTTGTTTCACTAATTTGGTGGATTTATTTTAACTGCAATACCCTATACATAGTATTTAATGATATTTTTACCAAAATTAGTTTGACGAAGTTTTTACATTTTAATGCAAATTTTGTAATAGCTGTAGCGCCAAAATTTTTGAACACTCCTCTCCCGACCGCGTTATTTTTTCACCGCGTTTTTAGCTTCAAAAACAGCGACAATTGAAAAAATTGCCACATGCCTTAGTTATTGAAATGATTCGGCAAAAAAATTTGGCGAGATTCCTGCTGGTCGATCAAGCACCCAGTTAACACAAATTAAAAAAAAAAAAAACATTAATTGCCTCAAAGTTGCATAAAACTCGAAAATAATCAGCCAAATCCATGTATTATTTGTGCAAAAAATCTATCTTGTGCAAAAAATGTTACTTTTAAAATTTAACTCGAGAAAAGCCTTGAACAGTCGGATGAAAAGCGAAAATAGTCAACAATATAACAATTGTCGCTATCGACGAGGAGTTGAGATGATACCCTAAATACTATATTGTGTTGCGGAAAGCCTTCGAACATGGAACTAAAAAGCTCATAACTCATTTTTTATTCTACTTGGAAATTTGGAACAGGTGGCATCTTCAGCAGAAAAATCAGAGCTTTCGATGGACACATCATGTTAATATGTGCAAGTATTTTTTCATCCTCATATTAGAGAATTTATACGAAAATTGGGTTTTATCGCCCCCTAAGGGTTTTGCTCTCCACAATGGGGTGAAAACTATCCTATGTGTTATTCTGATGCATAAACTATATTATTGTAAAGTTTCATCAAAATTCATTCAGTAGTTTTTGCGTGAAAGAGTAACAAACATCCACACATCCATACAGACAAACTTCCACATATATAATAGTAGTAAGAAGATAAGGATGCAATTCCTAAGAAAGCAATAAATATCATGCTTGCTCCAGAGAGGCCTTGATTCAAAATTTACATTATGATTACTTTTAATGTTCCTGTTATTAGGCAACGAATTTTTGAAACAATGGGTTTAATCTTTAATCATTTGATGTGGAAATTACATGACATTTACTGTTTTCGATCATGACGTTCTTAAACTAAGTTCTTTAGCAATAAATTATAGCCTAAGTTGTTCCCCGATTATGTAGCTATCTATGGTGAAAAAATGGTTAAAATCCCTCCAGTAGTTTTGAAGTTTACCCCGGACATCCGGACAGAGATTAGCCCTTTATGTATAAAGATGAACGAGATGCAAAACTATTGAAAACTCAACCACGAGGTGCAGTTCCCCGCGAAGTACGATTACAAAGGAAGCATGGACCCAAAAATAAATCCATTCATTAAAATCAAACATGAAATAAGCTAATTAAATTTAGCCTGCGCAAAATAACTTCCGATTTAAAAAAATATTTTTAATATTTACAAGGTGTAAAAGGATTGAAATCTAAATCACGAAGTGCAATTTTTCGCACGAAGTACGATTTCAAATTTAATATGGCTCCCTAAATAAAAAGTCATGAAAATTAAACATTAAATAAGCTAATTTAACGCTGCATCTGTCAAAATATTTTCAGATTGAAAAAAAATATATTAAAATATTCGCAAGATGTGTAAAAGGAACAAGGGAAGCAGATTTTTGCGAAGCAAGTCGTGAAAAGTTTCATGACACCGGTGTAAGTTGGCCACTTTAAAGTAATTTGGTACTTCTAAAAATTGATTTTTAAATCGATAGTGTATTATACAGCAGAAAAATAATGTATTTGGTGCCATGCAGGGTTCCCAATAGGGACGGGAAAATGGGTGGGCGAATCTCGCCACTTGCTAAAAGTTGAGTGAGATTTGAAAAAACTGAGTGAGAAAATTTATTTAAAGAATTTTTTATTCCATAAAAATTACAAAGTTCCACATTTACATAGTAAGGATTTAGCACCGCCTATTTTTGCGTTCATTAAATTTAGTGGCAGTTACATCATATGGAAAGTTCTCCAAGTCTACACCTGCATCAGATATGCGTATTAAATTGCTGAGCGTTTTTGGAGCAAGTCTATTTCGAAACTTATTTTTGATTCTATTTTGGGTACTAAAGGATCTCTCAACAGAGGCTGAACTTATGGGTATCACCAAATAAATTTCCATTAATGTTGATGTGTTCGGGTATGTATTTTTGTATTTTCGCGGAAACAGTTCTGCCACTTCACTTAGGTTTAAATCTTTGTAACTATGCTTCAGCATAACAGAAACATCTTCATATTCTTCAATCAGTTTTTCGCAATTTACGTAAGTAACAAAATGGTTTCCTAACGATAGCACTTTTGCTTTCATCTCTTCATTGTTAGCAGATTTTAATAAAAAAGGGTCAAAGGCGCTAAAGTTTTGAATAATATTCATAGATTCTTCTGGGAATCTTCTATCCATACTTTCTTTAATTGAATTTATTAATGATATTTTAGTGGCAGTGAGCTGATCCAGTGAGGAAGCTGAAATTATCTTTTTATTAATCGTTGAGTAATAACCTTCGCTAGCACCTTCCATTTCTTCCCTATCATTTTCTTCATTTACGATAATATTGTGAATGAATCGCTTTTCATTCACGCCTGGACTGTGTTTTAAATTTTCTAAGTGTATTCCTGCAGCATGAATTTTGGGCATGACAATAGATAAATCTGCTGAATCTGATTGAAATGCTTTCGAAAGATTAGTAAGTATTGGTAGTATATTGTTCAAAATGTGTGTTATGTACACAAACCTAATATGTCTTACGGATCTCAATAGTCCAGGTGCTGTTGGGTCATTTCTCTCCGTTTGCGAGTCCAAATAGACCATGAGCGAGTCCAAAGTTTTATATAGAACTTCTACAGCTTTATGTAGCGACAACCAGCGAATAGAGTGAAATGTTACATATTTCACTACCGTTTCACTTACTAATTTTTGAACAGCTGCTAACTTTGCTGATCGGACAGCTGAAGCATTGAAGTATGCGAATATTGCTCTGACTGTATCGCTATAAGAACGAATGCTCTGTAAATTTTTGACAGCATCCTGCATAACAAGAGCCAGTCTGTGAGCTGTACAATATATTGCAATTATACAGGGATTTACCTCTTTCAAACGAGCAATCAAGCCTGCATTTTTTCCCAACATAACTCGCGCACCATCGCAGCCCAACGCAACCATTTTTGAAATGTTGATTCCTTTTTTATCCAACATTTCTTGAATAGAAAACATTAATGTATCAGCTTTACCATCCTGGATAGAAATATTTTCCAAAAATTCGCATTTTACTTTTCCATTCGTTACATATCTAATGTTAATGCCGAGATGTTTTTCATTGGCCAAATCGCATGTTTCATCACAAATTAATGAGCAAACACCCACTTGTTTCACTTCTTCCAAAAGATTATCCTCAATCACCTCAGCAATGCATGAATGAAGTTCATTCACAGAATCACTGTGTTCATATCTTATTTTGGAATTTTTAACATCACATCCTTGGAGTTTTATGAACTGTTGAAGATTACCAAACAGCGAATTTGGCAATTCATTGACTGCTACGAACAGCGCGCTTTTTAAACAAGAAATTAAAAATGATTTATTTCTGTTGTCTAAACTTACCGTAGCTACTTGCATATCTTTTTTGCAGGATTCTGCCTCAATGGTTTGCAAATGTTCTTTACACATTTTATGGCGATCCAGAGAAGTTGTTTTATACGAAGTACAACCCTCTGAAACAAAAGTAATTTGAATAAAAATAAACGAATATTCGGATTTATATCTATTTATTATAAAAAGTTTCTGTTAGTGTATCGAAGAAATTCAAACTACGAGTAAACTACCAAATTTACAGCTATAAAATTTAGTACACAGGTTGTCTGAGAATTTATTTATTTATTTATTTATTTTTTTGTAATATTTATCATTTTAATGACATTTTAACTTTCGGCGGACAGCTTAATATCAAAAAGTAAATAATTTCATTTTCTTAATTTTATTTTTCAAATGCTACATAGTTATGACTATTAAAATTTAAAATGAAATTTAAGTATACAACACAACTCTACGTATTATTGAATTTTATATTTCTTGGCGGTTTTTTTATTTATTTAGTTTTTAAATTTGTTTATGGACGTTGTTATTTTAAGGATAATGCAGTTATAAAAAATATTTTTAGGAATTTTTGTTTTTGGATGATTGTTTAACATTAACACTATTTTCTACCTTGACACCAAGTGCGTATCCAGAGTAAGGGTGACGGAGGCATGCTCCCCCCCCCCCTTTCATAAAATCAACCAAATACAGCCAAAAATATTATTTTGGAAATTTGAATTTCTAAAAATTCCCCCCTTACACCCCATCCCCCCATCTTCTTTCGAATGTTCCTTTTATGCCCCCTCTCCTCCCCACCGCCACTCTCTTCCAACAACAATATCACTAAAAGCAATCACTGGATCCGCCCTTACATGATACACTAATTAACAGAAATAATGTCACAAACTCACAAACAATACATGTACAGAAAAAGCTCGTTCAAGTTAACTGAATTCCTACTTCTATCATTTTTTAAAAATCTTATGGGAACAAATTTCTCCTCTTTAATTTCACATCGTGTTGGAAACGAGCTAAGAATCAAGCTTAGCAATATTTCAAGCATTCGCAAAATATCCCTGCAAGATGATTCGGCGACTCTCTTTGAAACAGTTGTTTTAAGCTTTAAATACAAAATGTTTTTTTATTTTTCCAAATAATAATAAAATCCAATGATTGAATTAAAATTTGGTAATGTACAAATTTCGTACTCATATAAAAATATATTTTTTTTTAAATATATATTATAACTCGTTATTTGCATTTCCTTATCCAAGAATAAGAAAAAAAATTTAGGCCATTGGTATACTGTTAAATTTTTTTTTTCGTTCATAGTTACAACTTTTATTTTAAAAATAATTTTTTTGAGCGACTTATAAAATATTTACTGATAAAATATTAAATCATTACTTTGGATTTTGGTAAAATTTGGATTTCTTTTGGATTTAAATACAGGACAAATAATTGAGCTTTTACTGTAATTATTAGATGAAAAAATTAATAAATAAAATACTTTGAATTTACCTTTTGCAAATGGATTACGCTTCTTGTGGGCTCGGCAAAGTTTACAAAACATAAGGATAACTCCATTTTTTTCTTCCGTTTCCAGCCAATCATATATACTTTGCCATTTTGGTTGATATTTGTCAAGCTTTTTCTTTTTTTCCGGTGGCATATTTAATTGATCATTTTCTTTCTCACTATTTTCCATTTTCTTTTTATTTGAAACATTAGAACTCGCAAGTAGATACTTTTCCATTGCTAAGGATGAGTGAGAATATTTTCCAGGCGAAACATGCACAAAGCACGTTTGCTAAAATGATCTCCCTAGCCACTAGTGGGTGACCATTGACGTGTTGGACAATTGCTTAGTGATCGATGGGCGTACTGGCAAGACAGGTTAGAGGTCATAGGGTCAGAAATCTCTCCTTCGTTTCAAGTGTTTTGGTGGTAAAACTGGTTATGAAGAAAAGAGATACGTTGTAGCGAGAGGCTGAAAAATTTGTCAGAACTTTCCGAAATCGCCGATTTAAAGGATTTTTTTTTCTTTTTTCTTTTTGTGGTTATGTGGCCTGATAATTCGCGAGAATCTCGCACTTTGATTAAATATTTATAGGCGCGAGAATGTCTCGCATCAAAATATTTTTTATGCGAGATTTCGTTTGAAAGTGCGAGATTCTCGCGGTCTCGCGCTCTATTGGGAACCCTGGTGCCATGTTTAGTTTGTTACATACGTTACAGTAATCTTTCCAAAAAAAAAAAAAAAATTTTTTTCTATAATAATGAAAAATGAACTTACTTGCTGCTGGTTGTCTTCGTTTTGAAGAACTGGAATAAAGTCTTGGAAGATGTATCCAATTTTATTCTCTTTGAGCGACCTCTACTCGTCATTTTCAACCTTTTAAAAAGTCATCAGAATTAGCTACGCCGCCGTATTTACGTTTCCCCTCCTCAGGCACTGCAGATGCTGCGGTGTTGACCTTGATTGGGTTTGGGGATCATGTCTGCTGGACCGCGGGGGGGGGGGGGGGGCTCTAAGCCCCGAACACAGTGTAGGTGTAGCAAACGGGAAGTGGTCAACGAATCAGCGAGGAGAGGGGCAATATTTCAACTTTTCTTGAAGGTCAGTAAGTGACGTCGTGTCTAGACGAGTGACTACCACAGCAAGAAAAACTGGATCCGAAAGCACAGTGCAATCGATAACTTCAACTTGGGGGGATTTTTTTTCCCCTTTGGTCACCCGGTGGTGATCGGCGCTGAAATCTTTGGTAGCCATTGAAAATTTTTGGTCGCCAATTGGCGACCGCTAATCTGCACCTCTAGACAGCGCAACAATACACACTCCCTAGAGTACAAAAGAGCGGCTTGCGTCTCAAAGTATTAGTGTAATGAACTTGTCGGCACTTAGCCCAGATTTCACTCCCATAGAAAACATCTGGGGTCTTCTCTCATGTGATGTATACCAGAATGGGAAGCAGTATTCCTCTGTACAAGAGCTCAAATCGGCAATCGAGGAAGCCTGGTACAGACTCACTCCCGAAACATTCCAATATCAAGATATTGGAATGTCAATCTATCAATGGTTCTATCAATGGAAAATCGCCTATTCGAGCTCATCAGATGCAATGATAACATCATAGACTATTAGAGAATTTTATGCTTTCTTAAATGTAAATATTTTTGCCTAAACTTTTGCAACAGCAAAACTTTGATTTTTTTTTGTGAAACCTTATTTTAATTTTTATGATTTGTTTCCAAATTCGAAACATGAATCTGTAAGCTGATTATTTAAGTACAGTAAAAATTTCAAAGCTTATTTGGTGTATACTTTTCTTTCTATCAAAATATTTCGGTTCTGCTTAAACTTTTTCGCCGCACTGTATTATTCCTTTTTTGATATGCTACTCGTTCCTTCATTTATAATACACAATAGTTCACTATAAGTAAATGCACTTTTTACATAAAATATGGCAACAAGACATTATTTTTAAAAATATATTTTGGGAAATTTCTGATACCGGTATTTTGGTATCACTTTTAAAAAATACCAGGGTTTAAGCTGTGTTCAAAAGATCTTTAGCAAAAAAGCTAAAATTGGAAAAAAGTTTTAGCAAAATGCTAATTGGGGTAAAGTTTAAGTGTTCACATATCTTTCGAAATACCTCAAATTTTCTTCTAAGTTTTATTTTAAAGGTGAACTAGTCCACTCCCCCTAGTACATGCACCACTGGGAGGATGTAATGTTTACTAAGACTGTGTTGTTTAACTCAATAGCAATTTTAATATCTTGGCTAAGACTTCCAATAAGATGAAAATTGCCAAGCTGGCTGGCTTCCTCTCTCGGATTATATATCATTGATTTATTTTTAGCTTTTTACTTTAGCAAAGAAGCGAAAATGATTTGCTTCTTTTTCGTAATTTGGATAGTATTTTTGCATTTTGCAAAAAATGCGACAGTTGCGGAAACCCTGAAAAGTACTGAATACTTTGGCCCAGTATTGCAATTCCTACTCTGGACACATGTGTGCTAAAAATTTTTCGACTAATTTTTCAGTGTAATGACGGTTTTTTACTATTGAATTATTTTTATTCGATAAATTCAAAAATTTATATCTTATTTTTTGCATAGTCGCCGTATTTGGTCATTCCCAAGATGGAAGAACACAAGATTCTTTATGTGCCTAAGTTTCCCAAAAGTTAATTGGATGTTTATTGCAATGCAAACTATTGAAATTGATGCAAAATATGCCATATTTCTTTTTCGGATTATTCTTAGTTATTTTCTTGAAAAATGCAATATTTTATATTCAGAGCATCACCTTATCCTCATTGCTTTAGATGCTAGTGTGCTGTAAACTGACAATTTCATCTAAATTGTAGCTTTTTAAAATCTACGATTACTTTTATGCAAAAAATTCAAAGATCTACTTATTATTTAAAATTTTTCGCATAATAAGGCGACTGCCTTATTTGGTCATTTGCAGGATGGAAGTAGACGAGACTATTGCCTAAGTTTCCAAAAACAGAATTGCATGTTTATTTCAATGAAAACTATTGAAAATAACAAAAAAATGTGCAAAAAATCATATTTTTAAAATAATTATTTTATTAAAAAGTGTTACATTTATCTGCACAACTATTGTATTTGATCCTATAAACTGAAACTATTTCATCAAAAAAAAGTTTCCTGCCAACTTCTCAGTTATTTATTTATCCATTTAAAAAAAAAAATATATGTACAAAAATTCATTTTACCTTAAATTTTTCAAATGTAAAAAGAGGTATTAATAATTCTATTTCAGAATGTGCAAAGTTCTAGTTATTTCTTTTTATGAAAGTTTATAAAAACTCCCCTCACCCCCTTTTGTACTTCGAAATTTGGTGATTATGGTGGCCACTAAGTTTTCCAGGTCTTGTGGCTACTTAAAAATTTTCTGACACTTGACCTTTTTCTTTATCTTTGACACAAACAGTTTTATAAACATATTTGTCTATCATAAGACTTGAAAACAAATTACGTCTAAGATCTGGAGTGTATAATATATCTTTTAAGTTTACTTCCACAAAACTTCCATGACATTTTATGTTCCAGTACCGTATTTTCGGGGGTATGGGCCGCACTCGCGATATATATTCAAAAAGAAGATATTTTTACTGTACCCGGTGTACAGGCCGCACTAAGAACCGAAATCTAATAACAGAATAATAGGGCAAAAAAATTTAATGCAATTTTAGAAGGACAAATAATAAAGGATTTTTTAAATCTTACTTTTCATCATTCATTGTTAGTATATTTGTTAACGGAAGGAGACATCAGTTGGTTAACTAACGTAGCCATCCAGAGCACGGAACGCAGACTCTTCTCCTAATGGCGCTCCACGTTTTTTTAAGTGGTCGGCGCAACGCTTTAAGTGGATCGCATCCACAACATTCAGAAAAACAATTCTAAAAACTATCAAAATCGCTCTCCTCGCTGTCTGACTGAAAAAGACTCCACATTTCTTCATCCAGTTCCATGGAATTTTCGTCGTTGTCTGATGCGTATTCTTCATTTTCATCAGCATCATGGCTAGGAGAAATTATTTCAGCCTGCGTGAAAACTGAAGTAATGGTTCTTGGCTGAATAGAGTCCCACGCTGCCGACACAAATTTTGCTACTGTTGGCCCTCGGGAAAAGGACCAACGGATGTGGAATGGTAAGTTTGGGAGAAATGAAGCAATGGAAACTGAATTTCAATTTAAATAACATTTTATTTAAAACATATGTATAAGTATAAATAGGAAAAACAAACATTCAACATTTATAAAATCAAATCCCCATAAACAAATTAAATATATTTCACCCCAACATATATCAACAAGAAATATTACATTATTCGTTTTCTCTAAATTTCAGTTCTAAAACGTCCTTAATAAACAACCCTAAACAGCATGCCACATTTCCATGAAAAACTATTGGAAAAATTTCATACCCTTGTAAGTCCACTCACAAGCACTTGGCACACAAAACATGAAGGCCACATCCATCAAAAGGATGAACTTTTGAGTTGAAAAAACCACACGTCCACTCGTGGACGACAGACCATCCTCTGTCAATGGTCACTGCATTCCAGGCACACCCATACCACAGTAGAGGATTCCTCACCATATGCAGTACAGGAAATTATTTACCTGGTTTCTTTGCCAAACAGGAGAACATTCAGTAGTAGAGTCTATTAGAGGTCACCTCACCCTAATAGGGGACACTTAGTCAAAGAAATGCCTCACCCCACACTGAACCCGTACTGTCCGACCAGCTCGGAACCTAGGATGAGCAGCTTCGATCCTCCGGTTCTGTTAAGCCTAATTGTTATACATCAACTCTTTCTTTCTACTTAATTTTATTTTCACAAAACCACCTACTAAACATAGGGTACTGTTTTAGAACTTATCCTGCACTTCTAGCAGGCAAAACGAACTTTAATTTTACATTTCTTTCATAAACTTCCACGTCCCCTGCGTGGACAAATCAACCAGAGCTCACATGCTCACATCAAAACAAACCATCTGCAGAACGGAAGCAAACCATGAGAGAGCGATTGATTGATTGACTTTCTATTTAAACCATCTGTTTTCCCGATGCAATGACGTGACGTCATCAAAATTTGCATCTGTTGCATCTCAAAGCAACTCAACACAGTTACTATTTTAACTGTTGCTATTTTACATTATCTTCTTCACTGCTTTCAGCAGAAAGATCCTCAACTCTTGAGGCCTGACGTCACGTTCGCCGATGGGCGAAACACGTGATTGACTTGTTGGGTGTTTAGTCACTTGGGGATTTCATTCATACGCCCACCGGATAAATTACGTCTTTTAAGACCGGGAATCTATTTTTCTCAGATAGGTTTGAATTTACAGGTAAGTTTGAAACAATTTAAAATACATTCAAGCCTTTTACGAATCTCTCCAAGAACCAAAAAATGGCTTTTGCCAACAGCTACTTCTGCGTATGATGCCGACTTAAGGTTCGTCTTTAGTGTACGACTGAAACACATTTGCCATCCATGTTTCCCACTGTTGTCGAAGGAAACATTTAAAACTGTGATTGTGCGATAAATCTAACGGCTGCAATTTTTTCGTTAGCCTGCCTGGTATTATAGCCAGAGACGCCGCACTTTTCTTCTCTGCTTCCTTCACCGGGTCCGTTGTGTCTGCCGCCATGGAATCCATGCTCAGCATGGCTGCAGGCTGGAAGAAGGCACCTTTTCTTTTTCGCCAAATCTCGTTGAGCCAATCTATCATCAAACTCTCATTCATCCCCCCTTTTTCATTGCATCTTATTACAACATTGGGTGGGAATGTTTCTCTGGGAATCGTTTTTCTTTTAAAAATGAGCATGGGCGGTAGCTTTTCCTCATTTGCAGCGCATGCTAAGACGCACGTGAAAGATTTTTTCTCGCTCCCTGTGGTCGTAATGGAAACGGACTTCTCGTCAGTCAAAGTCACCGTTCTATTTGGTGGGCAATGAAATGTTAATGGGACTTCATCCATGTTTATGAACTGGGAAAGCTTAAATTTCTTTTGTTCTATCAACTTGTGGACAAAATCTAAGAATTTTCCCTTCTTTTCAAGCCAGTCAGCCGGAAGCTTCTGCCCCACCGTTGTTCTCTGCCTCATAGATAACTTATTTCTCGCCATAAACCGGAAACACCAATTTGCAGTTCCTTTGAAATTTGTTAAGCTCATACTTGCAGCAATTTTTCGTGCTTGGATGCGGATCTACACCATTGAAACCGGCATCCCCCACAATGTTCCAGAATCCAACTTTTAAGATTTTTTCTAGCTCTGGCCAATTAGCGGTACCACCGCATCTTGCTCGTTTTTATTTTGGCAGCTCTTCCAGGACAGCTTTCTGAGATCTCCAGCGACGAACGCATTTTTCCTTGATTCCAAATTCTCGGGCTGCTGGGTGTTTTCCTATCGATTCAGATTCTAAAACAACTTGCAGTTTAACTGCAGCAGTGTAACTAAGCAGTTGTTTTGGTACCATATCCAAAACAATCTGCAACGAAAAGCAATAAAAATTAGAAAAAAGCAAAGCAGGTGCGATCACGATTATCGTAGCAAGCTACGAGCAATCAATCAAGTCAAGAGAAGCATGATGGGTAAGGGAGAACAGGTGGCTTGACACCTACACCATTAGCTCGGAAAACCTGTTTTGGTAAGAGGAGTGGAAAAGTTACGGGGGGGGGGGGGCACCAAAACGACTTCGGGGACTCGCTGTTTTCCTTTCGTCTCTCGTTAAAAAAATCGTTTGGCGCCATCTATTAACAGAATTTTTGATATTTTTTTTTACAAAAAAAAAAAAAAAACATCGTATGAGCCGCCTCGTTGTATGGGCCGCATAGGCAATTTTTTTACTTTTTATCTCGTATGCGCCGAGGCCCTTACGCCCGAAAATACGGTGCCTTTAATAGGCACAAGAGAATTTCTAATCCTGTCTGAAACCTTCGTCTAATAGGAAGGTGTACCCCAGGGAAGTGTGCAAAGTGTAACTCTTTTCTTCATAACCATCAATAGTCTAATCGAACAATTTCCTCCAGCTGTCAAAGGTACCATGTTCTTTGATGATTTCCAGAAACCAACCAATAACTATTAACCTTCCTTGGTCTAATACTAGGCAATAAACTTAAATTTATCCCTCACACGCAAGAACTAAAAAAGAAATATTTATTAAAATTAAATAGTCTTAGTTTCCTTAGGGTGCAGATACAGTCTTTGTTGCGAATATACATGGCTCTAATTAGCTCAAAAACAGATTATGGATGTCGAATATATTACTCCACAGGTCAAAAGTGCTCTCAAAACCTGGGATCCAGTTCGTAATCAGGCCCTGAAGGCATCTGCTCTGGACCCTTTCATACCTCACCCATCAATAGCCTACATACATTAACTCATGAGACCTTACTGCACTATTGACGGCTTAAACTTTCTTGAAATTTTTATTTCAATATAAAACCAAATAAGAATCATCCTTTACATCTAAATACTTTTTATTCATTTAAATACTTTTATTATTTTGAAATTCTCTTTTCCTGGATCCCTGGACATGTCAGCATTACAGGCTATGAGGCAGCTGCCAAGACTGTAAGTGCCCATGTGGATGATCCTGTTTCTTTCGACGACTTTAAAAATGCTTTTTTAGGCTGTCTGGTCTTGACCCTAATGGCAGCGGGCTTGGAATGAAAAAATTCAAAACAAATTGCACTCCATCCAGCTGTAAACGAAAGGTTTCAAGTCATAGATCACTAGAAGAGAACTAGTTATAATGGTTTGACTTTGAGCTGGTCATACCAGAGTTACGCATAAACTTCTTTCTTACTTCAACCACCCCAATATGCAACACATGCAATGTCATTCAGCCAGTAAGTTACATATCCTTTGCAATTGTCCTTCATGCAGAGCTTTCACTTTTATGCTTATCATAATCAATAAAATTTAACCTACTATTCTTGAGTAATAAATCTTCAGAAATTTCTCCACCTGTAAATTCTTTATCATTAACAGTATACATTTTTTGAACATTCATTAAATTTGTCTGGCAAGTCCTTTATTAATTGAAAACATGTTTATAAATCATCTATCTTATGATTATTATGAGTAGGAGATTGTTTTAACCTCCTAATAACCATTCAGTTTCCAAATTAAAATTAATCCAATAAAAAATCTTAAATTTCTCACCAATATTGCTCAGGACTGCATGTTGAAATTACTCTTAAGAACTTTCCGAGCTTCACTTGAATTTTCAGTATCATTGATAAGTTCTTGATACCGTTCTTCTAAACAACTATAAATCAAAGAATACTCTTTCTCTTCCAACCACTGAAACTTGACCAATTCCTTTATGTCCTTTTCATCAGGTTTCACAGAACCTCCTGTCACAATTTGCCAGCTTCCTACTCCGATCAACTGTTTGCATTTTCGCTGCCCAGTGGCTAATCCAAACAATTAAATTTTTCAACATTTACCAAATTTCTTCTACTTCTCTAGTAAATTCTGCCATTTTTGTCTTTTGATAAAACAGCAAGAAAGCTCCAAGTCAGTATTCTTATTCAATTAACAGTAACTTATTACTTTTGTCTCTTCTCGAGGCTCATAACGTGGGGTGGTAGCAGAGTGGTTCAGTTAAAAATCATTTGGTCTGATACATTCATAACTAAAAGTAGTTCACTGAAGGTTAATTCTATATGTGACAGACATTACATCAGACAACTATTTTTCTTAGTTTCAGGTACCAAATATTAAAATATATTAATAAATTTTGGTGTACTAAGACATTTTTATGCCCTTATTTTATTACATACAAATAAAAAAAAATATTTTGTTGAATTAAATATTTGAGTTATAAAGTAATAAAACACTGACAAACATTACAAAAAATGGACATGGAAATGAGCCGATGCCTCGTTGTTAACCAATTGCTCTGAATTGATTTATGTTGTGGGTTCAAAAAAAAAGTTGTTAGTAAACAAAGAATATTTTCTACAATATTTAAGTGAAAAAAGTAAAAATTTCAAAAAAGGGTTTTTTTTTTAAAATATTTCAACTGTGTGACAGACATTACAAGATTTTGTGACAAACATTACACGTGCAAAATTTTTATTTAAATTTTTATCAGTAAATGAAAAATAGTTATTTCTTATGACATTAAATGTTACAAATTGAATACTTAAATGATTTGGAAGATGAAAAATTGTTAAACTACATTATTAAAGTTTGTAAAACCCACGAGAGTTGACCAAAGTTGGAGCAACTGTGGTCGCTACTATTTGTGTTTTATTATACCATACAGCATAGTCTTCTGACTCAAATTTAAATAGTCCTTTTATTTTGGCTGGCACGAGACACTTTATTTGGTACTGTTCTCCCTCTGTTTTAATTATTATACCATTAAACTTTTCATTGTCATATGTTGCAGTGATCCACTGACCGCATTGAAATTCTTCACTACCTGGAGGTAATGGTATTAAAGAGTTTTCCACACATTCTCCAGTTTTTAAATTAAAAATTATTCCCTTTTTGCTGTCTGATATTGAACTATAAAATATTTTCCCTTCAGAGCAAGAACGGAAACAGTGTGCTTTCCTGGTATTTGGAATTCCCTTGATTTCTTCATCATCTATTCTCCACAAATTATCCCAATCTGCTTTCATTGCTTGAATGTTTTTTTTCTGACCTGAACAATACATTTATTCCAGGACAAACCCTTTTTGCTGCTTCAGCAAATTCAAAAGCAGTTCTTGGGTCAATCGTCCTAGCTCTACTAGCCTCTCTTACACGTCGTTTTATGGTTCCACCAATGCCATCGATGCAACCTTTACCATGGGAGGTGGCTGAAAAGTGCCACACTGTTGAGAGTTTACTCTGAGTCATAGCGTAAATGGTGTACTTTTGTTTAAAATGTTGTGATGTACCATCAGACATAAATTCAACATGCTTCATTTTAAACTGGGGATGTTTTTGAGAAAACCGTTCCAATATTATGTCATTAAACGTTATGACAGCATATTTGTCATGATTAAGATAGTCGGACACAACAACATAGGGTTCAGAACTTACATTAGCACTCTCCGGTGTTTCTCGATAATATAACATAGTTGTGTAAATTGTGGTTGATGTGCTTTGCCAATGAGCTGACTGAATTTCATCTGGATAGACATGGGCATAGTTTTCACTAAAATCAACATGAAATAAAAGTGTGCCATAAGGTATATTCGATTTAAGGTTTTCCAAATATTTTGATTGTTTACATAAACATGCCATAAGAAATACGGCAGTTTTTTCTCCAGCAATTCCACATCATTCATTACTCATGTTTCTTACTAGATTTCCATCTTCAGATTTTATCCATTGTCGAGAGCTTAATTCCGTCTCCAACTCATTTGAATTCAGATTTTCCACTAATCTTTTGAAAAGCTTCAATTCTCCACAAGTTTCTCAAGTTTGTAACATGCAGTTTTCATTTTCATCGTTGCAAACAACTGTTTTCGCAAACTCTGATGTACTTTTTGAGAAACATGTCGCAGATTCTAGAAGCAATCTAGTATTCTCGTGATAAATGCACAAACATATATTATTCGGAGTTTCTTGACGTAAAAAAATATGTCTAGATCTTAAACTAGCAAATGTAGAAAACCCAATTTTCACAGTAGGATTTTCTTCCACGAAAAGCTTGTAAATTTCCCTAAGAGTTAATTGGA